>NC_064292.1:55199820-55203747 GCF_019186545.1 Solanum stenotomum
GGGGAATAGGCGGAGTTGGTAAGACGACGATAGCAAAAGCCATCTTTGATACTCTATCTCATCAATTTCAAGCAGCTTGTTTTCTTGCCGATGTTAAAGAAAATGCAAGAAAGAATCAACTACATTCCTTACAAAATACCCTTCTCTCTGAATTGTTAAGAAAAAAAGATAATTACATCAATAATAAGTATGATGGGAAGTGCGTGATTCTGAACAGACTTTCTTCAATGAAGGTGTTGATTGTGCTTGATGACATTGATGAAAGAGATCATTTGGAGTATTTAGCAGGTGGTGTTGGTTGGTTTGGTAATGGCAGCAGAGTTATTGTAACAACTAGAAATAGACAATTGATAGAGAAGGATGCTGCAATATACGAAGTGCCTACACTACCTGATGATGATGCTATGCAATTGTTCAAACAACATGCTTTCAAAAAAGAAGTTCCAGATCAGTGTTTTAAGAAGTTCTCGTTGGAGGTAGTAAATCACGCTAACGGCCTTCCTTTAGCCCTCAAGGTGTGGGGTTCTTTGCTGCATAAGAAAGGCCTAAATAAGTGGAAAAAAACTATAGACCAAATAAAGAAAAAGACTAATTTAGAAATTGTTGAAAAACTCAAAATAAGTTATGATGGGTTGGAGCCCGAAGAGCAAAAGATATTTCTAGATATCGCATGTTTCTTCTGTGGGCATAAAAGAAAAGATGTCATGCAAATTGTTGATAGCTGTGATTTTGGAGCTGAATACGGATTAGGTGTTCTAATTAAAAAATCCCTTGTGTTCATCTCTAAATATGATAGAATTGAAATGCATGACTTGATTGAAGATATGGGCAAAAACATAGTGAAAATGCAAAAAGATTCCAGCAGAATATTGAATGTTGAAGATTTCGAAGATATGATGATGAACAATATGGTAAGTAAGCTAAACAATGCAAGAGTATTCATATTTCAAATATATATATATATATATATATATATACACTCTATTCCTCTAGCTTCATATAATCACACACAAGTCATTTAATAAGTTGTGAATTACTCTAATAGCCACTTAATATATTTAGTCTTATATCATTCTTTGGATTAACCTGAAATTTATACGATATTAAATTTGTACGTACTAATTTAATCAATAATTTTTTAAAAGCTAATATCACCCATTTATTTACCCTAAGTAATTTTTTATTAGTAAATATTCATAAATGAAAAAAATAAAATTTAGGAGGGCCAAAACTTAATTACCTTACTAATTCACTTGATCATTATTAATTTTTTTTCATTTAAAAGATGACAGTTATTGGCACTATTTCAGTTACCATTGTTGTTTTATGAGAGCATGGAAAACTTTTAAACTTGAGTCTAATAAACTTCTCAAAAAATGTATCATTAACAAATAAAATGAACTACGCAAAGCATTTCTCTTAACTAATATTTGTACCTAAAATTTTATGTGATGGTGCATGACATGTTAGATTCATGATCTTTTTATAGGGGACAAGGAAAATAGAATCAATTTGGTTAACATATTCTGAAAAACTATGCTTTAGCAAAGAGGCAATGAAAAATATGCAAAAGCTTAGGATATTATGCATATGGCGTGATCCATGGAATTTCCCAAGTGATTCAGAAGATGGCTCTATGGAGTACCTGCCCAACAACTTGCGTTGGTTTGTCTGGCATCAATATCCTTGGAAGTTATTGCCAGAAAATTTTAATCCCAGAAGGCTTGTTCATCTTGATCTCCGATGGAATTCATTGCATCATTTATGGAATGAAACAAAGGTACCATTCTATTTCAGATACTTTCTATTTTCAATTGTCCTAGAATTATATATGATTCTTGTTTTTAAATGAAATAAGTTATTAATTCCATAAACTCAAACTAATGTATTTTATATGAAGCAATTTCTGTCTCTACGAAGGATCGATCTAAGGGACTCTAACAGCCTGAAGAGAACACCAGATTTCAAGGGGATGCCAAATTTGGAGTATTTGAATCTACAGAACTGTACGAGTCTTGAAGAAGTTCATCATTCCCTGAAGTATTGCAGAAATCTCATGCAGTTAAATTTGTCTTTTTGTACAAAACTTGAGAGGTTTCCATATGTTAATGCGGAATCTCTTGAATCTTTGAATCTAAGATCCTGCTCTAGTTTAGAGAAATTTCCAGAAATCCATGGAAGGATGAAGCAGGGAACTGCCATAAAGATTATGACGTCACACACTAGGATAACGGAACTGCCATTATCTTTCTTGGACCTCCAACCTCATCTTACAGAGCTACATTTGGATGGCATGACAAACCTTGTATCTCTTCCAAGCAGCATTTGTAAGTTGAAAGGTTTGGTGAAGCTAGATGTGTCATACTGCTCAAAACTTAAAAGCTTGCCAGAAGAGATAGGTGATTTAGAAAACTTGGAGAAGCTTGATTCCAGCTATACTCTAATTTCACGTCCTCCGTCTTCCATCGTCCGGTTGAATAAGCTTAAATTATTGAATTTTCGAAAAAGAAAAGCAGAAGATAGAGTGAACTTCGTGTTCCCTCCAGTGAGTGAAGGGTTACGCTCATTGAAATCTCTGGATCTCAGTTACTGCGATATATTAGATGGAAGACTTCCAGAAGACATTGGATCCTTATCCTCTTTGACAGTATTGCAACTCAGTGGAAATAATTTTAAGCATTTGCCTCAAAGCATATCCAAACTTGGTGCTCTTCAATCCTTAAACTTATCATATTGCAAGAGGCTTACACAGCTGCCAGAAGACATTGGATCCTTATCCTCTTTGAAATACTTGTATCTCAATGGGAATAATTTTGAACATTTGCCTCATAGCATATCCAAACTTGGTGCTCTTCAATCCTTGAACTTATCAGATTGCAAGAGGCTTACACAGCTGCCAGAATTTCCACAGAAATTAGACACAATAGATGCAGATTGGAGCAATGATTCATTTTGTAATTCGTTGTTTCAGAATATCTCATCTTTGCAGCATGCCATCTGTTCTTCAGATTCCTTGTCACTAAGAGTGTTTGGGAGTTGGGTGGAGGATATCCCAAGTTGGTTCAAATATCAGGGAATGTGCCCAAGTGTATCAGTCGATCTGCCTGAGAATTGGTATGATAAGTTCTTGGGGTTTGCTGTATGTTACTATGACAAATATTATATTGATTGCATCAGAGCTCATTTGATTCCCTCATGTGATGATGGGATGTCGTCGATGACCCAGCAATTTGCCTTATCCAACAAGTCAGAATTAGACGATGATGATGTATGTAATATTAATTTTTTGTTGGTACCTCTTTGTGGCTTATGGGATGCATCTAATGCAAATGAAATAACACCAAATGGCTATGGACGCATTAAGTTAGATTTTATTGGTCATGTTGATGATTTTGGAGAAACAGATGATGATTTTGGAGAAACAGATGATGATTTTGGAGAAACAGATGATGCTTTTGGAGAAAAGATGAAATTTGGAGTTCGTTTGTTGTCAAAATGAATCTGAGCTTTGCATTGGGATAAGGAAGAGCAGATGTGAAGAAGAGGCCACTTGCTCCTCTTCAAAAAAACAAAGGTTACATATCAGTAATCAGCAGTGAGTTTGGGAACATGTTTTCTTAGAAACAATTTGGGTATGCAAAAATTCCTTCTTTTTATATTTCATTTAGAATATAATCACAGTTTCCATTTCCTGACAAATAGATAAATTGCAGATGGATGAAAGAAGCTCAAATAATTTCTCCCCAACCATCAAGTTCTACTGAAGTTGCATAGTCTCCGTTCATATCTACTGTAAAATGTACTAACATTCTTTTTCTATTTTAATAAGTGCAAGAAACACATTTTATTGATTAATCATCTCTGAAATTAATGCAATCTAAGCAAAGAAACACTGCTAGACCATTGGACGTAAATCCCCCTATTAAT
>NC_064292.1:55208711-55219772 GCF_019186545.1 Solanum stenotomum
TCAACATTTCAATCAACAACAATACCAACAATAATTTCAACAACAACCACAACTAACAACTTTAACAACTTTAACCACAACAACTCACAACTTTAACAACAAAGCCAATCCTTTCTTAATGAATAAAAGGGGTTAGGTGTGTGGGGGAAAGGATCACCCAACACCAAAAGTTCACATACCTTGATAGGGATCACCCCCGACGAAAATCCACGATGATCTCCTTGCTTGATCTCCTCTTCTTCTCTTCTTCTCTTCTTCTTCTCTTCTTCTTCTCTCAAAACCCTCACTCTCACTTCTTTTTTAAATGGTAAAACTGATCAAAATGATCAGCTTAACACATTTATATAACCAAAATAAAAGGCTAGGGAAAAGACCAAAATGCCCTTAATGATTCCCGGACGGATTTCCTTGTCAACTGCCCAACTTTCAAAGGTCATAACTCGCTTATACGAACTCGGAATTGGGCAAACTCGGCGGCGTTGGAAAGATCGTTCCGAGGGCTATGCAACCATAACTGGAAAAACTTCTAAATCATCATGAGCTAGAAGTTACGACTGATCAAAGTTGGCCAAAAACTCACCTTTTCCATACTTAGCCAAAATTTTCCAGATTTTCAAATCCTTTCCAAAAATGAAAATTTCCAATTCTAAGCCTCTTCACTTATTTCACATTGCCGGATGTTACAAGTAACTTTGGTTCCGAACGCCTTAGCAAATTTCACAGCCATATGTCCCAAACCACCAAGACCAACAACACCAATGTGCATTCCAGGTTTATCTAGTCCGTAATATCTCAAAGGACTATAAGTTGTGATCCCTGCACATAACAGGGGAGCTGCTTCCATTGGTAAATTTTCGGGCCAATGGACCACGTAGTGCTAGTTCGTTACCATTATATCCGAATAACCACGATACATGGTGGTTCAATTGGTGTCAACACCATTGTACGTCAATATCATATCGGAACAGTAATTTTTGAGATCATTGTCACAATTTTCACATTTTCTACATGATCCTACTAAACATCCAACTCCAACTTTGTCTCCAATTTTGAATTTCTCAACTTTGCTACCAACTTCAGTTACTACACCAACAACTTCATGCCTGTGAGCAATAATATATTCAGTGTAATCTCACAAGTCGAGTCAGAGGATAAAATGTAAGCAGAACATACCCCTAACTACGTTATGGAATCCTAAGCTAATTAATCCGATTTAGCTAGTTGATTAGTGACATATTTCATCATCGCGGAGTTTTCTAGTAAGCTTCTTGATGATCAAATTTACAATTTCATAGTCCAAACAATTAGAAAAAAAGGAAAAACTACATGTGTTGCAATTATTATATTGTTCAAATCTTGGCTGCGCCTCTGTAATAAGATACATATATTGCAATTATAAGAATACTCTTTTTGAAACTTGATGAATAATAAGTCCACTCATCTACCATTTTCCACTTAAATTAAACTATATATAACGGCTTTTGTCTACGACAGGATTATAATAAAAGAACATAGTAAAATGTATGGATCAAAACGAAACTTACCCTAGTACCAATGGATATATACTATTGCTCCATTCATTCTTGAGTTGATGAAGATCAGAATGACAAATTCCACAATACATATATAACTTTGAATTGTACATCTTTTTCACCAGTCACCCTTCACCATTCAATAAGAAAAGTTACAGATATATATTGTTCGGTCAACTAGTTTATCAATATGTTCAAAATTAATATACACAATATATACACTATCGGTGTAGATATGTTGTGTGTAGATCTAATTCATATAAAATATACACTATCTGTACTGTCAGTTTATATAACGTAAATCTGAAAAGACGATACCTTCTTGAGAAGTCGAAAGGAGAAAGTACCCCAGAAGTATCTCTAGCTGCCCATCCAAATGCCTTAACATTTTCATGTGATTTTTCCATTTTCTTGATTTTTGCTTATTTTTGGAAATATTATTATTATTATTAGAACAATTAATTTGAGTAAAGTTATAGTCTAATGTATTGGTTTTTCATTTGAATAAATAAGCATTTGAGTTGATGGCTAATGACGTAGTCGATGAGGTATGAAACAAATGTTATCGTCATGGCTTCTCTGTACAATTTGCCTTTTTATGAATTAATATAAGATAATATTATATCTTATATTATATGATGTTTCTAGGAAAATGGTTCAGTAGTACGTGACCAATTTTAAACTATGTGTAGTATATAGTGACATGCTTAGTAGAAATTGGTTTCAATGAAATGCTTTAATATGATTGTATGGAATCATAAAAGATTTTGAAAAAATAGAGAAAAAAACTCGACTCTATTGATTTGGTTTGATTTATGAATATATAAAACAAATGCAATTGGTTTGATTTGGTAAATGATAAATCTGAATCTATTAGTCTATGTATATCCCTCAACAAAATCTAGTAATTTTGATTCTAAATCAGACCATATATTTATGTATGAAAATTAACTTTATATTTTGATCATATTTAGTTTTTCGTATATAGTAGCTCATGGATTTGGAGTCTTTGGGCATCCGAATTTTTTTATATAGAAAAAACTATATGAGAACCTCTGTAATGAGTCGGGAAAGCGTTACGTATAGTCCCGCCGTTTTTTCACGCATATTTTCGCATTTACGAGCCAACTTTTAGGAATTACCCGACTTTCTTGGTTTTTCGTGTGTATTAGCCCATGGATCTGACGCATTTAGGGCACCATAATTTTTTTCCTGAAAAAACTATATGAAGACCTCTGTTATGAGTTGGAGAAGCATTACGTGTAGTCCTGCCGTTTATTTCATGCATATTTTCGCATTTATGATCCAACTTTTAGGAATCAACAAACTTTTTTAGTTTTTCGAGTGTATTAGTCCATGGATCTAGCGCCTTTGGGAGATTCATAATTTTTTCTAAAAAACTATATGAGGACCTCCGTAATGAGTTGGGAAATCATTATGTATAGTCTCGTCATTTTTTCACTCATATTTTCAGATTTAGGAGCCAATTTTTAGAATTACCCGACTTTCTTGATCTTTCGTGTGTATTAACCGATGGATCTGTTGCCTTTTGGGCACCCAAAAATGTTTTCTGAAAAAATTATACGAGGACCTTCGTAATGAGTTTGGGAAGCATTGCATATAGTCCCGCCAATTTTTTCACGCATATATTTGCATCTACAAGCCAACTTTTAGGAATTACCCAATTTTTTTTAATTTTTCATGTGTATTAGCTCATGGATCGCGCCTTTGGGCATCCCGAATTTTTTTTGTCAAAACTATATGAGGACCTCCGTAATGAATTGGGAAAGCATTACGTATAGTCCCGCCATTTTTTTCACATACATTTCTTGATTTTCGTATGTATTAGCTCATGAATATAGCGTCTTTGGGCGTCCCAAAATATCACGTGGAATGCTATAATTTAATAAGTGAAAAACACAATAATCTGAAAAAGATTTTGTAGTTAAGGGAGCATGTACGATTAAGCTATCGAAAATGATGATTGCGTCACTTTAATATCGTTCCACAATAATTAATTAGGATAGGGAAAAGGTCCTGATTTACCCCTAAACTTTATGATTTGGAGCTGATATACCCTCCGTTTAAAAAATGGCTCATATATGCCCCTGCTGTTATAGAAATGGCTCATATATGCCCTTTTACTTAACAGAATTTTTTTTAATAAATTAAAAATTCATTCTTTTTACTTTAATTTAAGAAAATGTCACGTGGCTTTTAAAATACCCACCTTCCACTCCACCATACCACCCGACCCAATTGGAAACAAAAAATCTCACCCACCCAAATTAACCTAACTCATTTCATTTCGTTATTTCCACACTCAAATGAAACCAAAAAAAATTGTGAGGGTTCCAGTGAGCTCTACAATCCTGAGTTCGGGTGATATTTGAGAAACGAATATTCAAAACNTAATTTAATAAGTGAAAAACACAATAATTTGAAAAAGATTTTGTAGTTAAGGGAGCATTTAGCTCTCGAAAATGATAATTGCGTCACTTTAATTTCGTTCCACAATAATTAATTAGGATATATGGCTGGTGATTACCTTTCCAGTATAGCCATCAGAAAAGATGGTGAACAATAATTTGAAAAAATTATTAATAAATTGTGTGTGTTTGGTGCGACAGAAAAATATTTTCTAATTTTTCTATGTTTGATTGGTCGAATATTTTTGAAAAATACTTTTTGCAAAATCGTTAAAAATCAGGAGAATAAATTTCTGACATGATGTAAAAAACAAGTTTCATAAATAACATTTCAGATAGATTATTTTCTTCCCATCCCACCCAACTCAACCACCAAATCTCACCCTTGATCCTACTATTTTGTTTGCTTTTGAATATTCACAAGTTTGTAAAAAGAATAAGAATCTAATAATTTGATCAAGTTAATTAATTTCAATAAAAATACTAAAAAGAAAGTTAAAGTTTAGGGGGGTCTAGTCGAAAAATGGGACCTCATCCATTCAATTAAAAGGATTAAATAGAAAGCTTACCTTATTCTAATCATTTGGAGGACCATAGTAGAGACACTAGGTATAAAGGAGAATAATAAATACAACATTGACCCTACCACTTGAGAACAATATCTCAATTCATTATAATTGGGGATAAAAGCTGTCGATTCATCTTTTTTTTCAAATATAACTTAGTATAAGTCATTTATTTGTTTAGATTAATGAAGAAGGAAATAATATGGGTCCTCTATTAGGTCAATTCAGAAAATAAAAAAGCAAAAAACAAAACAAAAAAAAAGCTATTTGAAATATCTAGTTGTGTCATTTAAACAAAAAAAATCATGTTTAAATAGTTTTTTTTATTTTCTTTTCAACATGAATATATTTTTTTAAGTTGGTATTGTTACTCCATATTTTAAAGGAATATAGTTTTAAAAGTAGTTCAAATACGACATACTTCTTAGATGAAAAGATCAAACACATATTTAAAATCAGAATATACCTATAGTTTATGGACCAAAAATGCTATTATTCCTACTTTATACAAGAATTTAAGTTATGACATCAACAAGGTTTGTGGTAGAGTACTAATAAGTACTCCTCCATTTTTAATCAAAAGTCTCGGATTCAAGTCTCTGGTCTGATTACAAAGTTGCCTTTGTTAGAAAGAATGTGGAATTTTCCGACGTGAACGTGAATTTTCAAAGTTGTCCCGCCTCCTTACTCGAAATATCTGTCACGCCCCGAGCCTACACCCTGGGCGGGACCGGCACCTGGAGACCATTGCTGGCCCCATGCGAACCCTTGGCCTGGCTTTCTTAACTCAGCGGAAACCTAACTCAACAGAATAACTCAATGTCATGCAAAGAGATAAACAACTTAACTAATAAAATATGGCCCAAAGGGCAACTCGAGTCTCAAAATAGAATATTTACACATATATACATGTACTTGGATGAGANAAAAGGGCATATATGAGCCATTTCTATAACGGCAGGGGCATATATGAGCCATTTTTTAAACGGAGGGTATATCAGCTCCAAATCATAAAGTTTAGGGGTAAATCAGGACCTTTTCCCTTGATTTTTTGAGCAATTTCTTCTGTAATATGTGCTGGCTTTGGTAGTTGAGGATTTTATTTTTTTTCNTATAGCCATCAGAAAAGATGGTGAACAATAATTTGAAAAAAATAAATATAAATTGTGTGTGCTTGGTGCGACAGAAAAATATTTCTAATTTTTCTACGTTTGATTGGTCGAATATTTTTGAAAAATACTTTTTATAAAATCGTTAAAAATCAGGAGAATAAATTCCTGATACGATGTAAAAAATAAGTTTCATAAGTAACATTTCAGCTAGATTATTTTCTTCCCACCCCACCCAATTCAACCACCAAATCTCACCCTTGATCCTACTATTTTGTTTGCTTTTGAATATTCACAAATTTGCAAAAAGAATAAGAATCTAATATTTTGATCAAGTTAATTTCAATCAAAAATACTAAAAAGAAAGTCGAAGTTTAGGGGGGTCTAGTCAAAAAATCGGACATCATCCATTCAATTAAAAGGATTAAATACAAAATTTATCTTTAAGCTTACCTTATTCTGATCGTTTGGGGACCATTGCGGAGTCACTACGTGTAAAGGAGAATAATAAATACAACACCGACCCTACCACTTGAGAACAACATTTCAATTCATTATAATTGGGGATAAAAGCTATCGGTTCATTTATTTTTTTCAAATATAACTTAGTATAGTCATTTATTTGTTTAGATTAATGAAGAAGGAAATAATATGTTCCTCTATTAGGTCAATTCAGAAAATAAAAAGGCAAAAAAAATAATAAAATACATGACTATTTGAATATCTAGTTGTTTAAACAAAAAATATCCTCTTTAAATAGTGTTTTTGTTTTCTTTAAATAGGAAAATACATGACTATTTTGATTAATTGAATGTTAAACGTGCTTTAGTAAATATCTCAAGACCAAAATCAGAATATACCTATAGTTTATGGACCGAAAATGCTCTTATTCCTACTTTATACAAGAATTTAAGTTATGACATCAACAAGGATTGTGATAGAGTATTGGTAAGTACTTATTCATTTTTAATCAAAGGTCTCGGATTCAAGTCTCCGATCTGATTACAAAGTAGCCTTTGTTAGAAAGAATGTTGATTTTCAAACTTGTCTCATCTCCTTACTCGAGAAATCTATGATAGCTCCGTAAACTAATAACTTATAATAGACGAGCCCAATATCTTTATGTATGTTCCGAACTTGTTTTTGGTACAAGGGGAGGGGCGAAAAATTCTAGTTATAGTTCTTCTTCTGCCTAATCTTTAGTACCGCTTTGAGATTTAATCTTTAGAACCATGTGCCAAAGAGGGTGAGGGCCTTTATAGCCATAATTCTTCCCCCGGTTCTACGTCAAAACTCAAAAGCAAGTCTTTTTTATTGCCCCACTTACCTTTTCTAAAAGCACTTTGGGTCGGAGGTTGGTTGTAAAGTAAAGAAGGACGGTGTGCTTTTGAATTCGATTATTTTGATAGAAAAAGAACCAGAATTAATCCTAGGTCGTATTGTTTTTCAATTGTCCGATGGTTGGGCCCCAAAACAGATATCAAAGACTAGTGTAACATCCGGCAATTTGAAATAACTATGAAAAAGCTTAAAAATCGGAAATAGTCATTTTTGGAATAAAATTCAAAATCTGGAAATTTGGTTGAGTGTGGGAAATCAGTGAGTTTTGTCCAACTTTGAGCAGTCATAACTACTAGATCAGGATGATTTAGGAGAATTTCCAGTTATTATTGCGAAGCTTATGGAATGATCTTTCCAACGCCATCGAGTTTGCTTGATTCCGAGTTCGTATGAGTGAGTTATGCCCTTTGAAAGTTGAACAGGTGGCAGGGAATCCGTCCGGAAATTTTAAGGGCATTTTGGTCTTTTCCCTAGCCATTTCTTTTGGGGTTATATTGTTGTGTTAGGCTGATTTGTGGATCATTTGGTCCCATTTTAAAGAGTGAGAGCTAGGGCTTGAGAGTGAAGAGGAGAAGAAGAAAAGAAGAGGAGAAGAAGAGGAGAAAGAGGAGATCAAGCAAGTTTCTGTCGTGGATATCGTCGGGGGTGATTCCCACTAGGTATGTGAGTTCTTAGTGCTGGGTTGATCTTTTCCCCCACACGGCCAACTCGTTTTATTTCCGAGAAAAAGCTTGGTTGGGTTGTTGAAATTGTTGGTTTGTGTTGTTGAAGTTGTTGGTTGTGTTGTTGGAAGTTCTTGTTGGTTTAGTACATGATTTGATTGGGGTTTTGAGTTGAATCTCTTGTATGTTGAGGGATTTTATGATCCTTAGTGTTTGGAGTTGAAACCCTTGAAGTTAGGGTGGTTTAGAGTTGGAAAAAGAGGGAGAAAAGTCGAGTTTTCTAGGGAAAGGGGTGGCGCGTCGCGCCTGCCAGTGCACCCCAAAAGAGCTTTTGAGCTTTCTCCCTTGGGGCGCCGCGCCTAGCAGAGCGCCAACAGGTCCCTTCTGAGCTTCAAGGGCTGGCACTCCGTGCCTTGCAGAGCGCCAAGGACGCCAAGTTCCCCCATCCTTATCATACTTTCTCATGCATGTTCCTAGGTATTGTACCTATGTTTCCTAGTTGTTTCCAACACTCCAAGGTACTTCTAAACGTCAAGAAATCATCCAAAAACGTGTGATCATACACCTTGAATCCATAATCCAATTCAACGCGAGTTAGTATCAAGTTAAAGTGAAGTTAGAGTCAAGTCAAGCAAAGTTAAGAGGTAAGTTCAAGCAAGTCTCTAAAGCTTTTCAAGAGCCGTTATTAAACTTTTTACCTTCGTTTTAAGGTTCAAGTTTCAAGTCGAGTAAATAGTATAGAGTTCAAGCCAAGTGAAGAGTCTCAAGTTTCAAGTTAAGTCAAGAGCATAAAGTCGAGTCCATTTCTCAAAAGTTATTAGGGAACTATGTATTTCCCGAAGAAGTTTCTAAATGTTTTTACATTTGAGTAAAAATAAGAAAGGAACATCGATTCCAAGTGAGCCTTTGGGCTAGATTTTGAGCAATTATCTCAAACTAAAGAAAGATGTGTTTAAAACACTTATGAGCTAATGTATATTTTTGGGAGTAGTCTTGAGCACCGAGTTGGGGACACGAATTCATATTAACTCAACTCTCCATAAGAACCATGCGGCCAACATGGGATTTTCTCGGGTCATACTTCTTAGATGATCACGAAAGTTAAGCTAGTGGATCCACTTAGTAAAGATAGCTTCCTATATCACGGCCAGTTATAGGATGGTCCTTGGGCAACGTGAGGTAAAACGTTGTACCACCACTAGGGCTCATAGTGGTGGTTGTTGGTTAAAGAATCTCCCACTAAAGTTGTAGTACTTTTATATAAGTAAAGTTGAGTTGTTATTGTTTTATCATTAACGAGCTAAGTTATTTACACTATTTTGCAAGCTTTATATATTGTATGTGTCCTATTGCTTTATATATTGAGTTCAGTTATTCATAAGTCGAACAGAGCCAAGGTAAGTGTTCTGTTGTACTCTTTTTAAGCTTAAGTTGCGGTTTAGATTTCCATCTTGCATACTCGTACATTCAATGTACTGATGCCAGTTGGCCTGCATCTTATGATGATGCAGATACAGGTACCTCGAATCAGCATCCTGCACGTCGTTGATCCAACTGAGCACTCCAGAGTCAGTGGTGAGCATCCTTGCATTCCGGAGGACTCAATTATTTTGTGTTCTTAGTTTTGTTTCATTAGGGTGTTGTGGGGCCTGTCCCAACATCCATCTCAGTATTTTAGAGGCTTCGTAGACAGACAGACAGTCAGTTAGTTAGTTTTGAGTCTCTCATCTATGTATATATGTAAATATCCTATTTTGAGATTCGAGTTGCCTTTGTGGCCAGATTTTATAAGTTAAGTTGTTTTGTAACCTTGCATTTGCATTGAGTTATTTTTTTGAGGTTTCCACTGAGTTAAGAAATTCAGGCCAAGGGTTCGCTTGGGGCCAGAAATGGTCTTTGGGTGCCGGTCCCGCCTAGGGTGTAGGCTCAGGGCGTGACAACTAGATGGAAAACCAAAAAAAAAAGTTATTTACAAAAACTTATTATCATGTCATATAAAATAGAACATAAGAGTAGTAGAAAGAATGTTTAGTAATTCCCATACAAACTCACACCATTCTTTCTTTCTTAAAATACAAACACAGAACATGAACAACATGTCCCTATATTAACTCTTCTTCAAAGTATTGCCAATATCAGGAACAAAACGATACTTAACGTCCGATTTCACGAGACGTTCCACCGTTGTATTCACGTACTCCATTGGCACAACTTCAATATCTGGTGTTATATTATGCTTCTCCGCGAAGTTTACTATCTCTTGTATCTCTTGCACACCTCCTATCGCGCTCCCTCCCACTAGCTTCCGTCCTGTTCTCCACATTATATACTTGAGTTATTAACTAAATCAAATGGACATGTTAGAACTTAAATGAAGAATAAGATACTACGCGAAATGTACCTGAAAGCAATGGAAATACAGGCGACTCTAGTGGTTTTCTGGGGTAACAACCATCACTAGCTTCCTATTGGTTTTCAACAAATTAAGCAATGGAAAAATAGGATGAACCGCGGAAACAGTGTAAATGATTCCATCAAGTGAACCCCCTGCAGAATGCTCGTATTTACACATGCAAACGAAAATTCATACTTATGTCACATGAATTTCATTGTAAAATTGTGATTGAAGCTAAGTTGATTGATCGACTAACCTGCATTTGTTCAGGATCAAGACTAACCAAAAATGAGTCTGCTCCTAAACGTTCAATTGCCTCGTCTTTTTTATTGATAGATGTACTAATGACAGTAACTTTGGTTACAAACGCCTTGGCAAATTTCACAACCATATGTCCAAGTCCACCAAGACCAACAACACCAATGTGCATGTCACGCCCCGAGCCTACACCCTGGGCGGGACCGGCACCCAGAGACCATTTTTGGCACCAAGCGAACCCTTGACCTGGCTTTCTTAACTCAGCAGAAACCTAGCTCAACAGAATAACTCAATGCAATGCAAGGTTACAAAACAACTTAACTTATAAAATCTGGCCACAAAGGCAACTCGAATCTCAAAATAGGATATTTACATATATACATAGAAGAGAGACTCAAAACTAACTGACTGACTGTCTATGAAGCTTCTAATATACTGAGATGGATGTTGGGACAGACCCCGCAAAATCCTAATAAAACAAAACTAAGTACACGAAATAATTGAGTCCTCCGGAATGCAAGGAGGCTCATCAATGACTCTGGAATGCTCAGCTGGATCAACGACGTGCAGGATGCTGATCCGGGGTACCTGTATCTGCATCATAATAAGATGCAGGCCAACTGGCATCAGTACATGGAATGTACGAGTATGTGAGCTGGAAAGCTAAACCACGACTTAAGCTTGAAAGGAATACAGGAGAGCACTTACCTTGGCCCTGTACGACTCAAGAATAACTTAACTGAACTCAATATATATATAAGGCAATAAG
>NC_064292.1:55220694-55224415 GCF_019186545.1 Solanum stenotomum
GGGGATGAAAGGGGTAGGTTGGGGTCCTTGGCGCTCTGCAAGGCGCGGAGCGCCAGCCCTTGAAGTTCAGAAGGGTCTTGCTGGCGCGCCGCCCCAAGGGCTGGGCTTCAGAGCTCCTCTTGGGGCGCGCTGGCAGGCGCGACGCGCCAACCCCTAGTCCAGAAAACTCGACTTTTCTCCCTTGTTTTGCCAACTCTAAACCACCCTTACTTCAATGGATTCAACCCCAAACACTAAGGATAATAAAATCCGTCAACATACAAGAGATTCAACTCAAACACACAACCAAATCATGTCCCACAACCAACAATAACTTCAACAACACCAACAACAACTAACAACTTCAACAACAAACCGAATCTTTTCTCGAATAATAAAAATGAGTTTGGTGTGTGGGGGAAAGGATCAACCCACACTAAGAACTCACATACCTCGTAGGGATCACCCCCGACGATATCCACGAGGATCCTTGACGGAAACTCCTTGCTTGATCTTCTCTTCCTCCTCTTCTTTTTCTCCTTCTTCTCTTTCTTCTTCTCTTCTTCACTCAAGAACCCTTACTCTTTCTCTTTTAAAATGGGTCAAAATGATCCAAATATCAGCCTAACACACAATATAATCCCAAAACAAATGGCTAGTGAAAAGACCAAAATGCCCTTAAAATTTCCGGACGGATTCCCTGCCCACTGCCCAATTTTCAAAGGGTATAACTTGCTCATACGAACTCGGAATTCAGATAACTCGGTGGCGTTGGAAAGATCATTCCACAAGATTCGTAACCATAACTGGAACTACTCCTAAGTCATCCTGAGCTAGGAGTTATGACTGCTCATAGTTGTCCAAAACTCACTGATTTCCACACTTAGCCAAATTTCCAGATTTTCAATTTTTTTATTCCAAAAATGACTATTTCCAATTTTTAAGCCTCTTCATAGTTATTTCAACTTACCGGATGTTACAATATCTCTCCCTTGGGAACATTCGTCCTCGAATGAGGTTACTCTTATAAAGCTAAGGGTGTAACATGAAACTCAAACACCCAACAAGCAATGATGCAAACAACAACAACAACGACAACGTGCTCATTATATATTAAAGAGCACTAAGAATGAAATTAATACCTTAATTTGCACTTCCTCCGGATTCAAAGAGATGTGTATATCTCTTCTTCGTGTCCTCTTCGGCTTCCCAAGTAGCTTCCTCAACAAATTGGTTCCTCTATAAGACCTTGACTGAGGCTACATCTTTCGTTCTCAACCTACAAACTTGACGATCTAAAATCTGAACAAGCACCTCCTCATAAGATAAGTTAACCTTGGTCCTAACACTTTCTATCGGCAGGATCAATGAAGGATCACCTATGCACTTCTTCAACATGGAGATGTGAAATACTGGATGAACCGTTTCTAGTTCCTGTGGTAATTCCAACTCATAAGCAACATTGCCAATTCTCTTGGCTATGCGGTAAGGTCCAATATACAGGGGACTAAGTTTCCCCTTCTATGTATCTGCATCATAATAAGATGCAGGCCAACTGGCATCAGTACATGGAATGTACGAGTATGCGAGCTGGAAAGCTAAACCACGACTTAAGCTTGAAAAGAATACAGGAGAACACTTACCTTGGCCCTGTACGACTCAAGAATAACTTAACTGAACTCAATATATATATATATATATATATATATATATATATATAAGACACATGCGATATATAAAGCTTTTAAAACATTTCAAACAACTTAGTTCGTTAATGATTGAAGCAATAACAACTCAACTTTATTTATATAAAAGTAGTATAACTTTAGTGGGAGATTCTTTAACCGACAACCACCACTATGAGCCCTAGTGGTGGTACAACGTTTTACCTCATGTTGCCCAAGGACCATCCTATACCTTGCTGTGATATAGGACCTTACTTTTGCTTAGTGGATCCACTAGCTTAATCTTACGTGATCATCTAAAAAGAATGATACGTCAAGTCCCATGTTGGCGCATGGTTCTTATGGAGAATTGAGTTAGTATGAACTCGTGTCCCCAATTTGGTGCTCAATACTACTCCCAAAAATGCTTTGACTCATAAGTGTTTTTAAACACATCTTTCTTTAATTGAGATAATTTGTAACACCCCAGAGAATTTTCGAACTAAGACTCGAGCCATCCTTCATGTGGAGTGGGATTTTACCGAGGAATAAAAATTTCTTGAGTGTTAAGTTAAGGTCCCTAGGTGTAGCACATTGAGTTCCAAGAAGAGTTGAATTGGAAATAGTCATTTTGGAAAGAATCTGGAAAATTTGGCTAAGTATGGAAAAAAAAATGAGTTTTTGGTCAACTTTGAGCAGTCGTAACTCCTAGCTCAAAATGATTTAGGCGAGTTTCCAGTTATTTCTGGAAAGCCCTTGGAATGATCTTTCCAACGCCGCCGAGTTTTCTTGATTCCGAGTTCGTATGAGTGAGTTATGCCCTTTGGAAGTTGGGTTGTTGGCACACTTGCACAGGGCAGTTTGTTTAGTCCGAAAATTTTAAGGGTATTTTGGTCTTTTCCCTAATCTTTTCTTTGGGTTATATTGAGGTGTTAGACTGATGTTTGGATCATTTTTGTCCCATTTTAAAGAGTGAGAGTAAGAGTGAGAGTTAGGGCTTGGAAGATAAGAGAGAAAGAAGAGGAAAAGAAGAGGAAAAAGAGAAGAAGAAGCTAAGGATCGTCGTGGATTTTCGTCGGGGGCGATCCCTAATCAGGTATATGAGTTCTTTAGTGTGGGTTGATCCTTTCCCCCACACACCAAGCTCATTTTATGATTTGAGAAAAGATTGGATTTGTTGTTGAAGTTGTTAGTTGTTGTTGATGTTTTTAGTTGTGTTGTGGAAGTTATTGTTGGTTGTGGGACATAATTTGGTTGTGTTCTTGAGCTGAAATCTATTGTATATTTAGGGATTTTATGATCCTTAGTGTTGGTTGGTTCATACCCCCACACACCAACTCGTTTTTAATTCCAAGAAAAGATGTATTTTGGTTGTTGAAGTTATTGGTTGTGTTGTTGAAGTTCTTGCTGATTTGGGACAGGATCTGGTTGCGTTTTTTAGTGGAATCCATTGTATGTTGAGGGGTTTATGACCCCAAGTGTTTGGGAAAAGAACCTTTGAGGTTGAGAGGGTTTAGAGTTGGCAACATAAAGGAAAAAAAGTTGGGCAGCTTGCCTGAAGCAAGTCTGCGTTGCAGCTGTGTTCCCTCTGTGAACGGAATCTGTCCTGTTTTCAGAATTAAATTTTGTAAATTTTCTTAATTCTAGCTGTCCTAAATTATTCCTAACATCATGGGGTCCTTCCAAACACAAATCACTACCCTTGAATCCATAAATCCAATTCAAGGTGAGTTAGTTTCAAAGTCAAGAGAAGTTACTTTCCAAGTCAAGTGAAGTTAGTTTCCAAGTCAAGTGAAGTTAGTTTCCAAGTCAAGTGAAGTTAGTTTCCAAATCAAGTGAAGTTAGTTTCAAAGTCAAGTGAAGTTAGTTTCCAAATCAAGTGAAGTTAGTTTCCAAGTCAAGTGAAGTTAGTGTCAAAGTCAAGTGAAGTTAGTTTCCAAGTCAAGTGAAGTCAAGCTTAGAAGTAAGTAAGTCAAAACAAGTCTTTAAGGTTTTCCAAGAGTCTTCATTGATCGTTTTAACTTCATTTTAAGGCTCAAGTTAAGTAAAGAATGAAGAGTTCCAAGTTAAGAGTTTCA
>NC_064292.1:55225404-55259195 GCF_019186545.1 Solanum stenotomum
TTTAGCTTTCCAGCTTACATACTCGTACATTCCACGTACTGAGCCATTTGGCCTGTATCTTTTTATGATGCAGACACAGGTATTCAGGATCATCAACAGGAGATTCGTTGATACATCCGGGAGTTCTAGTTAGCTATGACAAGCCTCTTTGCTTCCGGAGGATTTCATTTACCTTTCAGTTGTATCAGTTGTTAGGAGGTCGTGGGTCTTGTCCCAGCTTCCATCTTTATCAGTTAGAGGCTTCATAGATAGACAATAGAGTTTCAGAAGTCTCTTCATTTATTTTGTTAAATGTTTTGAAGACTAAAGTTGCCTTTTATGGCGAGTTGTATATATATTCTATTATACAGAGTTTTCTTTTGAGTTAAAGATTTGTAAAGTTGAATTTATAAACTCTTATTCAGTTTTAAGCTCTTGTATGCTTAAGTTAGTATTCCGCTTGGAGTCAGCCAGGATGAGGGTTCGCTTGGGGACCAGCAATGGTTTTCGAGTGCCGGCCACGTCCAGGGTGTAGGTTCGGGGCGTGACATAATTAATCAAAACTTAGCCAAAAGGGCTCTTTTGGAAAACACAGTTCCCTTCTCACTCAAATGTAAAAACATTTACAAACCTCTTTGGGAATACTTAGTTCCCTAGTAGCTTTTGAGAAAAGGACTTAACTTTATGATCTTGACTTAACTTTAAACTTGAGACTCTTTACTTAACTTGGAACTCTACACTCTTGCTTGACTTTGAGACTTGAAACGAAGTTAAAACGTTCAATAACGACTCTTGAAAAGCCTGGAGGACTTGCTTGGACTTACTACTTAACATTACTTGACTTGACTCTAACTTCACTTTGATTTCGATCCTAACTTGCCTCGGATTGAACTAGTATTTAGATGAGTTTGGGATGTTTAGAAATACTTTGGGGTGTTGGAAACAACTAAGGAACATAGGTATAACACCTAGGAACATGCATGAAATAGTAGGGGATGAAAGGGGTAGGTTGGGGTCCTTGGCGCTCTGCAAGGCGCGGAGCGCCAGCCCTTGAAGTTCAGAAGGGTCTTGCTGGAGCGCCGCCCCAAGGGCTGGGCTTCAGAGCTCCTCTTGGGGCGCGCTGGCAGGTGCAACGCGCCAACCCCTAGCCCAGAAAACTCGACTTTTCTCCCTTGTTTTGCCAACTCTAAACCACCCTTACTTCAATGGATTCAACCCCAAACACTAAGGATAATAAAATCCGTCAACATACAAGAGATTCAACTCAAACACACAACCAAATCATGTCCCACAACCAACAATAACTTCAACAACACCAACAACAACTAACAACTTCAACAACAAACCGAATCTTTTCTCGAATAATAAAAATGAGTTTGGTGTGTGGGGGGAAGGATCAACCCACACTAAGAACTCACATACCTCGTAGGGATCACCCCCGACGATATCCACGAGGATCCTTGACGGAAACTCCTTGCTTGATCTTCTCTTCCTCCTCTTCTTCTTCTCCTTCTTCTCTTTCTTCTTCTCTTCTTCACTCAAGAACCCTTACTCTTTCTCTTTTACCATGGGAAAAAATGATCCAAATATCAGCCTAACACAATATAATCCCAAAACAAATGGCTGGGGAAAAGACCAAAATGCCCTTAAAATTTCCGGACGGATCCCTTGCCAACTGCCCAACTTTCAAAGGGTATAACTTGCTCATACGAACTCGGAATTGAGCAAACTCGGTGGCGTTGGAAAGATCATTCCACAAGCTTCGCAACCATAACTGGAACTACTCCTAAGTCATCCTGAGCTAGGAATTATGACTGCTCATAGTTGTCCAAAACTCACTGATTTCCACACTTAGCCAAATTTCCAGATTTTCAATTTTTTTATTCCAAAAATGACTATTTCCAATTTTTAAGCCTCTTCATAGTAATTTCAACTTACCGGATGTTACAGTGCATTCCAGGTTTATCTAGTCCGTAATATCTCAAAGGGCTATAAGTTGTGACCCCTGCACATAACAGGGGAGCTGCTTCCATTGGCAAATTATCAGGCCAACCAACGATAAAATGCTCGTTGACAACCATGAGATCGGAGTAACCACCGTGAGTGATGGTTCCATCAGAGTGAGTACCATTGGCTGTCAATACCTGTCCAGGACAGTAATTCTCGAGATCGTTGCTACAATTTTCACATTCGTTACATGATCCTACTAGATATCCAACGCCTATTTTGTCTCCGATTTTGAACTTGTCTGCCTTGTTACCAACCTCAGTTACCACTCCAACAATTTCATGCCTGAAAAATCAATTGAGATTGACATAAATTTTGATCTCATAAACTTAAAAACTATATTGACCTTCAAGGCATAACTTGTTAATCAATTTCACTATACATTTGGGTTTTGGCTACACATTTCTTAGTTGACTTAATCAAGCTTGTCCAGATGATCATTCAACTAGTAGTTATTATCGCAGAAAGTATATGACTTTCTGAGTGATAATATGAGAAATCAATCCGCCCTCTACCCCTTCCATCCAAGTATTTTTTTTAAAAATTGTTTGGTGTTAAAGACAACATCCACTTACATAATCTTCTTGAGGTTCAAAATTGTTTACCACATAGTGCAAATTTATGTTGTTCGGATTCTTCAAAAATATTGAAGCACTGTATCATATTTTGGAGGATCCAATACGTCTCGAAAGGTATGTTTGAAGAGTCTGACCAACATAGTTCCATAGTTCCAAGCAGATAAGAGAAGGAAATTGGAAGTGGCTCAGATTAGGATTTTTTTTTCCCCTGAAATATCAATATGTTTGTAGTATCTCTCAAAGCAGTCAGAATTCTAGTAATGAATATTCTTGCAAATTTTAATGGAAAAATGGATATTTTGTAAGTAGCGGAGCCAAGAATTCTAATAAAAATATATGGAGAGAAGTATTGAAAACAATTCTAAATTCGGTGTAACTTATTAGTTTCATTTTTGATCTATTGGCAACCTTAAAGAAACTCATTTACTTGACTAACTGAACTTAATATATACACTCCGATCTTGCAACATGGGTGAAATACACTCCTAAATTCTCGTCAAGTTTAGGGGGTTTTCAACACTTCTCTCAGCTTTTTATTAGGAGTCACATACTCCTACTAGAGTTTGAGACCACTTGCTATGTCATGTGGCAGATCGTAGGTATATCGAGGGTGTATCTAAGTTTAGTTAGTCAAGTAGAAGGATATTTTTAAGACTGTCAATAGTTCGGAGATGAAACTAATAATTTGATGATTCAACACTTTTTGCATAAATAGGTACAATTTTTTGTTATACACAGTAAAAATTTTCGACGATAGCAAATAAAAAACATTAAATTTTAAGAAGGCAAGTAAGATAAGTAAACATGCCTAGGTATAATGGGATATTTGGTGATGCCCCATTCATTCTTGATTTGATGAAGATCAGTATGACAAATTCCACAATACATAACTTTGAATTGCACATCTTTTTCACCTGTCCCCCTGTATCCATTTCAAAATCCAAATTAAACCTCAACAACAATAATAACGTATTCAGTATAATTTTACGAGTCGAAGAAATTAATAAAATTTGTACCTTCTTGAAAAATTGAGAGGAGAAAGTACCCCAGAAGTGTCTCTAGCTGCCCATCCAAATGCCTTAATTGNTCTGCTTCCTCCTTATAAACATCAGGAATTGCATTATAAAACCTTCCTTTTAGACACTCGAACATTGCACGTTCATGATTTAATTCCCTCTTCTCTGCATGAATTCGTACCACTTAAACTCACTTGATAAATGAAATTGAATGCGTTTTTTTCTTCTTCTAGATAATCCATACCTTGAGGAACTGATTCGAGGACTTTGATGCACAAACCAATTTGATGCTTGATGTCAGAGATTTCTGTTCTATAGTTGACGAGAAATGCTGGTCGCCAAAATCGTACATCCATATTGACAGTGCATCCAGCTTTGAAATCCAATCCTCGTAGTTGAATTCTTTTAGATGAGCAGAAACTTTATATTACTCGCTTTGACAGGGAAAACAAATAAGCTCGACTCACCAGACGTGTTTTTTAACCTAGTTGTTGCATCCCAATTTCTCCCTGCACAAAAATTAAAATGTTGGCTTACCTCGATTTCACCTCGTGGCGTAAATTACAAATGGGATCTACAACACCCGATTTACATATTTGGTCTATGACTGAGACGACCAAAAATTTGTTAACAATACAAACTCTAGTAAGAGCACCGCGATCAATTGATGGTTAGAATAAATCATGTTAAAATAAGTGAATTTGTTAGCTGCTATCCTAATTTATAGGAGCTTGTTGGCAGTAGATTTCTATTTTGTAGGTGTAGTTCTGTTTTAAGAGTTTGAGTTGCAGTAGGTAACTTAGTAGAATATTTTATCTTTAACTGTTTCGCAATTGTTAAGCTACCAGTTACGTTGGTTCCTGTTTTTCTGCACTTAGTCGTTGTAACTCACTTGTATAAAGAGAGCTTGCAGCAGTATAATAAGAAACACTTGCTCGATACATTTTTTTGGTTATTCTCTGTCTTTCTACTGAATATTTTATAACAAATCAAACACACACTGCACCTGTAAAGCATTGAGAGCTAAGGTAGTCTTTCCACTTCTTTTTATGGCCCATAAATCTGCAAAGACGAATATGAGGAAAACAATCAGATAACAAATCACAGAAACCTTGTTAATAAAACTTCATTGCACGAGGTTTAAAGCTCATGTTGCCCAGAAAACACATTTTTTTATGTATGCGACAGTAGTGCGTTGCTTAATCACAATTCGGCACCGAAATGCAACATACGTACGGCAAACACACTCCCTTACTTAACAGTTAAATTCATCCATACTGATATAAAAGCACTCATGCGCATTGAAGAGAGAAATTTCAGTGAAACAATTTATCAAACATCTAACAAAATGCATATCACAAATGTTCAAAGATAGAAGACATGAAAAACTATAAAAATCTGAAACCATCAAAAGTGATGATAAGTGTAAAGGAGAGAACGACGAAACACCTCTTGCCGGCGAGCGAAATCATCAAAAGTGTTGGCATTAAGCCTATTCTGTATCGATCTCTTTGTAATTGTCTCCACCCGATACACATACATTGTATGCTCCAATGGCCACCCACACTCGACTCTTAGCACAAAACCCTAATTATATTTCATTTACAGACCCAGATTGAAGGAAATTGAGAACTGAAAATAGCTAGGGCAGAGATTTGGGGGAGGTAATCGGTTGAGAGAGAAGCAGAGAGCATCGAGGAAGAGGGAATAGTTTAATTTTTTTCTAAAAGGATTTGAACTTAAAAGTAATTGCCACTTGAAAGTACTTTTATCTTTTACCTGCAAAAGTTTAATTACCGCAATAGGTGACTTTAGAATATAAATTAGTGGCATTTAATTAATTGCCCCTAATTAATTGTCACTAAAAGTCTATTTTGGTGTAGTGATAGTAGGTGGTTTATAAACCTCTTCTTTGTTTTATTTATTTATTTTTTTATTTAATACACATTCAAACAAAAAGTTATCCGCAAATCAAATTTAACACTTTCCTATATTTTCATATTCAATATTTATTTGTTTTTCTTTTCAATTTATTTTTAACATTGTCTTAATATTCAATTTAAATGGTTAACAGTGATTTAAAATAGATGAGATAGTATTGAATTTTTTTTCTTCCATATTAAAAATGGTTAATGCAATTTGCAGGGTTTGTGTATAAGTAAGAATGTAATAAAAAGTTTCAAAACTACCTATTTAATATAATACCTATATTTAATATAAAAGGACATGATCATATAATTTAGTGCATGTTTAGATTAAATTATTTTTAGATGCTTTTAAATTTTAAAGGAGAAAAGTGACTCACCTGATCAACCATTTTTGCGTAATACATCAATACTTTTTGAAGTTGCTAAAACTCCTCTTAAGCCAAGTCACCAACTAAACAACTGCTAAAATATGTACTAAGAAGCAAGACACATCTCATTAATCATAAAAAAGAAAATAAAAAACGCAGTTGCACATTCTTTGCTGAAAAATGACTATAACACCCAAAGTATTCGAGTCCATTAAAGAAGCCTCTCTCATAACCAACAAAAAAACTGAGCGCATTATTTATTTTTGTTGCTAATTGGAATATATATTGTTCATGACATTCACGTATAATGTAGGCTTCACAATTGTGGTAACCATTTGTTGTATTTTAAAATGGAAATTTGTTGATGCAGTTGCAATAATACTGACATAAGTAGTTTTTTCGATTTGAAATTTTCTATCTGGTTGACAAAACGTGTCTTTCACATTATTGACTGGTGTGCTCAATTATGTTTTAATTTCATATAAATAATATATTAATTTCAATAATAGATATGTAAATTATTGTTTTTTTGTGTGCTCACACGTAGGTGGTATCACCTCTACTTATATATATTGATAGATATTTATTTCTTTATTTTAAAATTTTAAATTAATTAATTTTGATAATTTATAAACTCTAACTTCTACATTTATAAAATTTATTTTTTAAAAATTAGACATATAGCATTTATTAGGAACAAACATATTTAATTTATTCAAAAAAAAAAAAATCAATACAGCAGTTTTTAAAGTAAGCAAATTTAAAAGAACGTATTTAATTTTGTTTTTTTAAATTTTTTGTTTTTTAAATTGTTATTTATGGAGTATTTAATATTTCCACAAATTTTGTGGTGCTGACACGTAAACGTTTCTTATTCTCCTTTTATATATATATATATATATATATGATTGTTCGATATTTTTCCCCAATACAACCAATATCTCTTTAAAGAAAATGATTATATGCCTCCGAGCCATCTTCGTTCTTCAATTATATTTCCTATTATTTTGTTTTTGGAACAAGATGACCCATAGTGTTTTTTAAAGTAAAGTTGTCTGCTTTCGGTGACAAAGAAAACCATTAACATAATTTACAATTTCAAAATATACTTTTTTTTTCATCCATAAATTAGTTTAAGGAGAGGGTCATCTGATTCACTTTTTCTTTTTTTGAAGGAATTTCCTAGTTACTTCTAATTAAGTTGGAAGAAAATCCTAATATAATAATTATAATTAGTTTAAAGAGATCATCTTTAAGCCATTAACATAATTTACGATTAGTTTAAGGAGATCATCTTTCGTTTTCTTTCTATACACATAATTTTTTGTGTTTTTTTTCAAACGTACAATTGAATCCATGGCATCTTCTTCTTCTTTTGCGAGTGATTCACAAAATTGTCCTCTATGGAAGTACGATGTCTTTCTAAGTTTTAGAGGTAAAGATACCTGTAAAACATTCACGAGTCACTCGTACGAAGGTCTGAGAAACAGAGGAATATTCACCTTTCAAGATGATAAAAGGCTAGAGCAAGGCGATTCCATCTCACAAGAACTCTTGAAAGCTATCGAAGAGTCTCAAGTTGCACTCATCATTTTCTCAAGGAACTAGGCTACATCGAGGTGGTGCTTGAATGAACTAGTGAAGATTATGGAATGCAAGGAGGAAGAAAATAGACAAACAGTCATACCGATCTTCTATGATGTGGATCCTTCACATGTTCGCCAAAGTGAGAACTTTGCAGGAGCATTGTAACAACTAGAAACAGACAATTGATAGAGAAGGATGCTGCAATATACGAAGTGCCTACACTACCTGACCATCATGCTATGCAAGTTTTCAATAAGCATGCTTTTAGAAAAGAAGTTCCAAATGAGTGTTTTAAGAAGTTATCGTTGGAGGTAGTAAATCAGGCTAAAGGCCTTCCTTTAGCCCTCAAGGTGTGGGGTTCTTTGCTGCATAAGAAAGGCCTAACTCAATGGACAAGAACTATAGACCAAATATAGAAAAAGTCTAATATAGAAATTGTTGAAAAACTCAAAATAAGTTATGATGGGTTGGAGCCCGAAGAGCAAAAGATATTTCTAGATATCGCATGTTTCTTCCATGGGCATGAAAGAAAACAAGTCATGAAAATTGTTGATAGCTGTGATTTTGGAGCTGAATATGGATTAGATGTTCTAATTGAAAAATCCCTTGTGTTCATCTCTAAATATGATAGAATTGAAATGCATGACTTGATTGAAGATATGGGCAAATACATAGTGAAAATGCAAACAGATTCCGGAAAACCTAGCAGAGTGTGGAATGTTGAAGATTTCGAAGATGTGATGATGGACAATATAGTAAGTTAGCTAAACAATGCAATAGTATTCATATTTCAAACATATATATATTTAGGCCTACGTGGCACTATATTGTGGGCTCAGCACGTGTTGACAATTTTTTCAAAGATAGTGTCACGTAGGCCGAAAAGGGGTAGAAAATTATATATAAAATAAGTTCGGGGGTAATAGGACCTTAGTAAAGGTTAGGTGTGTCTTGGGGATTTTGGGCACAGGCTGGGGGTACTTATGTATTTTCCCTAAAATTTATTAATATGTCACTTTAATGCATCTGTGAGACAATTGAGTACATACACGGTGAATTGCCTCACATCTTGCGAGTTGCATCATTTCTTGGTGCTCCATCTGTATTCATTTTTTCTGCAAGCCATTATTCGGCTTTTTAGTACCAAGTTTCAGAGTTTGAGTTTGCTGTATGATCTTTTTTATCGTACTGTCTGTTGTTTCTTGTCGAAATCGATCTTGATAAAGTAATACTAACATGTGTATCTCGATCAGTTTTAAGTTTTTTTAACAAGTTCTAGTTTTTTTGGATTTGGATTATTTTTGCTGTTCACAATGGGAACATGGTATTTGAGTGCAAAAGTGCATACGAACGGCACATATTTCCTCTGTTTGTACATAACTAGATTCTTGTGGTGAGAGAGATTCTCGAAAGAACTTTGGAATCTGTGAGTGACAGCTCTTTTGGATCAGAATACCTAGTTTCACAATGAAATGAATTCACAGCTTTGCCTTTGCTGACGAATACCTTTCAAAAACCATTTGCAGATGAATGTGCGGGAAGCAAGATAGTTGTGCCAAAACAGGTGAAGGAAAGAAGTCATGGAACCATCAGTAGGTCGCCGATCTTTCGGTCACCCCATCTCTTCCTGTCACTTTGCACTCCGATAGCCAGGCTGCAATTCATATCGCGAAGAACCCAGTTTTCCATGAACGAACGAAGCACATTGAACTCGACTGTCACTTCGTCCGGCAACAATTTCTAGCTGGTCTCATTTCCCTCTCATATCTACCCTCTCACTCTCAGCTCGCCGACGTTTTCACCAAGTCGTTATCTAGTCCTTCTCATAGATCGAATGTTCACAAGTTGGGGGTTGCTTCCTCTCCCTCCAGCTTGAGGGGGATGTTGGTGATGAAGAAGCTCAAACTCACGACAACAATGGAGGACAAAGGAAAGAAATAGTTTCAAAGTGTGAAGTGAACAAGGTTCAGACACATTTATTTCCTTTTAGACTTGTGCATCACAACCGTCCATCACAAGACAATAAAATTAAATCAAGACCGTTGGTTCAAAGTTTGATTGAGACACCTGGATGAGCTGACTCATCATTTTGGAAGCTTCCACAATATTGATATTTCAAATTATCTGATTTCTCTATTTTTTGTATAAATTAAAATTCTATATTATCTATAGGCTAGACAAATAGGATTTGTACAAGTGTCCTAGGCATAACAGATTTTGATTCCTTTTTTACTGTATTTATACATGTACAGCTTGAGAAGAAATACACAGTGAAAATTTCACAATTCCTATCGTTCTTTTCTTCCAAGAGAAAATAAAATAGATTGTTAGAGTGTGCCGATAGGAAAAAGAAGAGAAAGCAAGCACCTAAAGTCAAACAAAAATCAACAATGATTAGTGATATTGACAACTAAAAACTACAACAAAAATAAAATCAAATTAACGATTAGTGCATCGAATAAATTCTTACAAACGAATAGTCTATAGAGAAGGGATACAAACACGTCAAACGACGAAATAGCTCGCCTAAGAAAATGAAGGGGGTGAAAGAGTTGGAGAAACTTATAAAGAGAAAAAACTCTTGAACTGTGGAGCAAGGTATGTGTGTATATATTTGAAAAGTATAGGAATTTGAAAAGTATAACTTTAGAAGTCATAAAGACTTCACATAAATGACATACTAAGTTGTTTAAAAATTCAAGCAATGTTACTAATTTCAAGAAATTTAATTGATATCTTTATACTAATGTTATATGACAAATTTAATCCTTAAATTTATCGAATCTCAAAATAAATATTAAATGAAAAAAATATTTTGAATAATTTCATGAAAATAAATTAATAGTTAAAGGGTATTTTCGTAATTCAACTTTTGACTTAGATTCTTCCCACGTTTAGAAGAATCTGATAGTACAGAGGCCGGACGTCGAACCGAATGCTCATCATAAGTACCCTAGTAACCAATCACAAGTATCAAGTAACTGAGGCCGGACCTCTAACCGGATGCTCACCAGAAGTGCCCAAGTAACCAATCACAAGTATCAAGTAGCTGAGGCCGGACCTCTAACCGGATGCTCTATATAAGTATCTGGGCGATAGAGGTCGGGCCTTAAATCGAATGCTCTATATAAGTATTTGGGCGATAGAGGTCGGACCTTAAATCGGATGCTCCATATAAGTATCTGGGTGATAGAGACCGCACCTTAAACCAAATGCTCTATGTAAGTATCTGGGAGATAGAGGCCGGACCTTAAACCAGATGCTCTATGTAAGTATCTGGGCGATAGAGGCCAGACCTTAAACCGGATGCTCTATATAAGTATCTGGGCAATAGAGGCCGGATCTTAAACCGAATGCTCTATAAATGTGCCAATGTAGCTGCTGAAAGAGTTCCAATCGATCCATGCTCATAAATGTTCGTAGAACGCCATCCACACTTAGCCAATCAATGTAAGTCCTTGGAACCGAATCGAAAATTGAATTCAAATCGGGAAGCAGAACTAGTGTCGCCGACATAACTCGTGAAACCGTAACATCGGGAAAATAAGGATAACTATCGTCGGAGCAAGCGTATCGCCTAGCTAAGGCCCAAACTATCAGACTCAAGTCTGCTACACCACTCTACAGGGATCTAAGCCGACCGAGCGACGTCGGGGTAAAACTAAGGCAGATCGGTTCCAAATCATGCATTTCTAAGGCAAGACCTAGTTAAACCTAAACTAAGGCTCAACATGCTTCAAATAAACAGTAATCAAACATACAAGTACTCCACATAGCAAGAAGAGTCAATTAGTAACACAAAGCATGCTCACAGTTACCCGATAATTCTTGAAATAGATCGAAAACATGATTTCTAAACACTTATGCATGATTCAATAACTACCCAACCCAAATCCCAACTAATCAGCATGCATTCACATTCTCGATCTCAATCTAAGAGAGGGAAGCCGTAGTCTACCTGCAGGCCGATCATACGCGCTCCAAAATCACTTCTCTGGAGCTTTCCCTTTCTGAACGGCCTCAAAACGCTACCCCGCTATCAAAAATAGAGTCACAACGTTATTACGGTCGTTTAGACACCAAAATCACAACAAATGGAGAAGGGTCAATTTTGGAGTCAAAACGAGATTGTGGGACCCGCTTCGAACTGTCCAAATTTGACTATGTCAAGACACCCTAAACAGTACCCCAAACTTGTATTCCAAAATGGAACACAATTCGGGGCTCAAAATGCAGCAAAAACCAACAAGCAAGAAAAATCACACTTTAATCAACTAAAAGAAAACCTACAGCAGTATAAACTCAAAATCTACGAGTATCTAATGGTGCCCAACACTCCTTGAACACTCTACAATGAAGCCATGACAATTTCCAACACGTAGGACTTCAAATCACCCAAAATGGAGCTAAAATGAGTGAGATATGACCAAAACAAGGATGCCAAAAACAAAAGCTCGAAAAAGGGTACAACAGTCAGGTTTATCGCAAAATTTACCTCGAACTACGTGCACCCGACAACTTTCGAACACTCTACAGTGAATCCACCAAAAATATGAAGCTCCTGCACTTTGAATTGCCTAAATCGGATGAAAGATGAGAGAGTTATGAGGGTTTGAAGTTTGGAAAATGTTGCTGTTATTTCTGCATTTATAGCAGATTTTCTGCAATTTTTTCCAAAAACTTAAAAACTCTGACGGGGTGCTCCGAACTCGTTCGGAACCCCGTGCACGCAGACGAGATATGCAATCATACCAAATTCGATATTTCGGACTCAATGACACAGTCAAAATTTCCATATGAGGTCATCTTGATAAAAAGTGGGTTCCACACCCAAATGTCATTTTAAGTCAAAACCCACAAAAGAGCTCCGAAAAATATCAAAAACCTCGAGACACAAAACAAAGGTCAATCTAGACCAAACTTAACATTCTGAAGCTAACTGCACTGACGGAATTCTCATCCGAGCGTGTTTATTCAGAATGTTGACCAAAGTCAAACTTAGACTTAAACTTAAAGTTAAAACGCCTAATCACACTGACTCACACTGAAAACCTTGAGAGTCATGCCGACCATGCTACTAGACTAAAATGACCCTTCCAGAGCTGATGGAATCATCAAAATTGGATTCCGATCTCATCTTCTTGAACTTTTGATCGAAAATGATCGTTCAAGGTTCATAAGCTCCAAAACACTAAAACTCACACCATAACCAAACGAACGACCAGGTGTCCGAACTGTCAGTCCCAGCAAGTCATAAATGACTTGGGGTTGCTACAGGAATGCTCTAAACGACACATAGAAGGCAAGACCCATAAATGACCAGGAGGGTCATTATAGGTAGAGTCATAATTATTCCTTCATTCTTAATTAAATATTTTGAATTTGTAAAAAAATTCAGGGTATCTTGTCAAGGTACCCCCAAGAATCTTCCAAATAGAGTTAAAAGTGTATTTTATTATATCACTTATTATGTTGAGGTTCAGAGATGAGTAAGTGTTTTTCTAAAGTTTTAAATGATTTTATTCCTTTATCCTTTACATTCAGTTGAGTTTATGTTTTATCTATTGCAGTCTTATCAGTTCAGTTATTTGGTTACTCATCAATATTGCATACTCGTACATTCCATGTACCGATGTCATTCGACCTACATCCTTTTATGATGCAGATACACGCGTTAAGGATTATCAACATGCGCTTCGTTGAGATCACTCTACACTCCAGTTAGCTTTGGTGAACCTCTTAGTATCCCAGAGGTCTCCACATTTACGTTATAGTCAATTGTCTTGAGATGTCGTGGGTCTTGTCCCTACATCCATCTTGAGTAATAATGACTTCATAGATAGACATAGTTGAGGAGTTTTTTGTAATTACTTTCTTTTGAGTATTGTACAAACTTTTTTAAAGGTTGAGTATTTGAGTTCCATGAAATAAATTTAGTTTTAAGCTTATGTATGCTTGGGTTAGTCTTGCGCTTGTAGTCAATCAGGATGAGGGTTCGCTTGGGGACCAACAATGGTTCTCGAGTGCCGGTCACGTCCAGGGTATAGGCTCCGGGTGTGACATAGATTACTGGGAGGTGAAGATACTCGTAAAACAATTACGAGTTACTTGTAAGAACTTTTAACAAGGAGGAGGATAATCACCTTTTAATTGATAAGAGGCTAGAGCATGTCGATTCCTAGAAGAACTCTTGAAAGCTTTCAAATACTCTCAAGTTGCATGCCCTCGTCATTTTCCCTTAAATAAAAGGAAAGATACGTTCTTTTTTAAGCGGACTAAAAAATAAAAATAATTGAAACAAAATGTGTATTTTCTATTTGAATTTTAAATAAAATTACAAGCTAAGGCAACCAAATTTCTTATTTTCCATTCATAAATGAGGGCCATCTAATTCATTTTTTCCATTCATAAATGGGTTTGTACTTTTAGCTGTCCATCATGTACCTATCACTTTGGAGTTTTGGGTCTTTGAAGGAATTTCCTACTTCCTTCTATTAAAGTTGGATGAAAATATTAAACAAATTGATTTTTTTTGTTTATAAAGGACTAGATTCTGTGCTAGATAAATAGATTTGCAAAAGAACACATGTAGCATTTTCCATATAATTTGATTCATCAGATATTTTCCAAAGTACAGTCTTTTGTTGTTGCAGCTTCATCCACTTATATTTTGAGCTGTCCATTTTGTTTGTGGACCCCATAGCAATAATTCAATACTAGACCCCATCTTCCTGTATATATTATAATAATATAACTTTGTCCCAAATATCATCAATTCTATCTATCCACACACTTCTCTAATCTTTCTTCTCAAATTTCAACAAATTAACCGAATCCATGGCTTCTTCTTCTTCCTCCTTTGCGAGTAATTCACAATACTGTCCTCGATGGAAGTACGTTGTGTTTCTAAGTTTTAGAGGTGAAGATACTAGAAAAACATTTATGGGTCATTTATATGAAGGTTTGAAAAACAGGGGAATTCTCACCTTTCAAGATGATAAAAGGCTAGAGCAAGGGGATTCCATCCCAGAAGAACTCATGAAAGCTATAGAAAAGTCTCAAATTGCACTCGTCATTTTCTCAAGGAATTATGCTACGTCAAGGTGGTGCTTGAATGAACTAGTGAAGATCATGGAATGTAAGGAGGAAGAAAATGGACAAACAGTCATACCAATCTTCTATGATGTGGATCCATCACATGTTCGAAACCAAAGTGAGAGCTTTGCAGTAGCATTTGCCGATCATGAATCAAAGTATAAAGATGATGTTGAGGGGATGCAGAAGGTTCAAGGATGGAGAACTGCCCTAACTGCTGCCGCGAATCTTAAAGGATATGATATTCGTGATGGGTGAGTTGAAACACATAATTGCTTTTAATGGAAAAAAAATATATAACAATATGTTTCTATTACCCTGAGCTATAATGTTTCCTATTTAGTAATTGATTTCCCCACATGTCAACAATCAATCTCTTATTTATGCAGGATTGAATCAGAGAAAATTCAACTGATTGTCGACTTCATCTCTTCCAAATTTTGCAAGAGTGATTATTCATTATCTTTTTTGCAAGATGTTGTGGGAATAAATGCTCATTTAGAGAGACTAAAATCTCAACTTCAAATAGAAATCAATGATGTCCGGATTGTAGGAATCTGGGGAACAGGAGGAATCGGTAAAACAACAATAGCAAAAGCCATCTTTGATACTCTATCTCATCAATTTAAAGCAGCTTGTTTTCTTGCAGATATTAAAGAAAATGTAAGACTGAATCGACTACATTCCTTACAAAATACCCTTCTCTCTGAATTGTTAAGAAAAAAAGACAACTATGTCAATAATAAGTATGATGGGAAATGCATGATTCCAAGCAGACTTTCTTCTATGAAGGTGTTGATTGTGCTTGATGACATAGATCATGGTGATCATTTGGAGTATTTAGCAGGTGATGTTGGTTGGTTTGGTAATGGCAGTAGAGTTATTGTAACAACTAGAGATAGACATTTGATAGAGAAGGATGTTGCAATATACAAAGTGCCTACACTACCTAATGATGAAGCTATGCAATTGTTCAATCAACATGCTTTCAAAAAAGAAGTTCCAAATGAGTGTTTTAAGAAGTTGTCGTTGGAGGTAGTAAATTACGCTAAAGGCCTTCCTTTAGCCCTCAAGGTGTGGGGTTCTATGTTTCATAAGAAAGGCATAGATAAGTGGAAAATAATTGTAGACAAAATAAAGAATAAGTCTAATTCAGAAATTGTTGAAAAACTCATAATAAGTTATGATGGGTTGAAGCCTGAAGAGCAAATTATATTTCTTGATATCGCATGTTTCTTTCGTCGAAAATACATAATGAAGTCATGCCAATTGTTGAGAGCTATGATTCTGGAGCTGAATTCATATTGGACGTCTTAATTGACAAATCCCTTGTGTTCGTCTCTAAATATGGTAGAATTGGAATGCATGACTTGATTGAAGATATGGGCAAATACATAGTGAAAATGCAAAACGAACCTAGTAGAATATGGAATGTTGAAGATTTCGAAGATGTGATGATGGACAATATGGTAAGTAAGCTAAACAATGCAATAGTATTCATATATATATATATATATATATATATATATATATACTTTGTTCCTCTAGTTTCATATACTCACACAGAAGTCATTTAAGTGGATTGTACATGACATGTGAAGTTATGATTTGTTGACTTATAGGGGACCAGGGCAGTGGAAGCAATCAGGTTTACTTACTTTAAAAAACTAAGCTTTAGCAAAGAGGCAACGAAGAATATGCAAAAGCTTAGGATATTAGACATACGGTGTTATCCTGATGCATGGACTTCCCAAAGAGATTCAAAAGATGGCTCCATTGAGTACCTGCCCAACAACTTGTGTTGGTTTGTGTGGCATTTCTATCCTTGAAAGTTATTGCCAGAAAATTTTAATTCCAGAAGGCTTGTTCATGTTGATCTCCGATGGAGTTCATTGCATTATTTATGGAATGAAACAAAGGTACCATCCTATTTGAGATACTTCCTATTTTTAATTGTCCTATAATTATATATGATTCTTGTTTTTAAATGAAATAAGTTATTAATTCCATAAACTCAAACTAATGTATTTTACATTACTAGTTCTAGGAACGTGCTTTGCACGTTTGTCTGCTATTACTATATAAAATTTGTATAGTGGGTGAAAGAGTTATGGTGTTTTCGAAGCGAAAACACAAATTTAAACAGAAGAAGTTAACTAAAATACTTCCTCAAAAAGCAATTTCAAAAAGATGAAGACACTTAATCAATATATATCAAGGAGAATTGTTATTGCCTTTATATATTATAGATCTTGAAACAAAAAATATTCTAAACTTACTTTCACAATTATCTCCTATAAATTCAAAGTGTTTAAATAGAGAAATGCGGAGAGAATAAAATAATAACTACAATCTACAGATATATAAAATCTTTCATTTCATTTCTTGTAATTTTCTCTTACCTTTTTCACGTTTCAGAGCGAGGCCATATATATATATATATATATATATATATATATTAGAGGCATGTGATGCATCATAGAAATATAATGCCAATGGAGTTCGACCAATTCTATAAACTTATATAATCAAACTATATTGCTTTTTTTTCTATGTTTTAGTAACAATTATACATAAACTTAAAAAGAGTAAATTTTAAGAGACTCACAATTTTTTTAAATCCATGATACTATTGTTAATACAAAATTGTTTAAATTAACATACTATCAAATATGTTGCTAGTGTAATTGAAAAAATATAAGAATTTGTTATTGTAAAGATATTGTTGACCTTTTTGTTTGTAAATGTATAAAATGATTTGGAAAACTTGAGCAATTTCTTATAATGTATTCCCATTATTCATATAAAATAACGGTAGTTTCAAAGAATAATTTGTTCTTCTTAATTTTTTCTCTTTAAATGATGCATATGACTGGATAAAATCATAAGTACATGTTTTGTCTATATATCAATCTCTTGTTTGTAAGCATTATAAGAAGAAAAAAGAATTCACTTGGAATTATCATAAGTAGGAAAAATTAAAGTCACTGTTATGAAGATAGCTACTTTAATCAGAAACGCTTGAGGCAACCAAAATGTTCTGGGAGATTCAACATGATTAGTTTATCCTTAAAATAGTTAATAATAAATATAAATTTGAATTAATTAGTTTTATTATATTTATATCCAAAAGATAAAAGAAATGAAGAATACGAAGGTATAATAACCAATTACAAAGTATATTTGAAAATTCAAAAACATGGAGATATGAAAAATAAAAATTCACTTACAATTTGTATTTGCTGAACTTCCATCTTGTAACCATGCCAATATACATATTTCTCAACAAAAAGAAGATAAATATATATGAATAAAATTATTAAGAACACAAATATAAGAATTAGTAAGGATTCTTACAATTAAAAATTTATAATCATTTTTTTTTACAAATGGTGCATATTAATCTACAAAAAGCAAGATGATCACAAATTTGTAGAGTTGTCATAATGGGATTGGCCCACTAGGCCGGTCCAACCCAACCCTTGAATCAAATGGGGTTGGGCTTAATTTTTTTAGCCCATTTAGGAGTGAGGCTTTTTAGCCCAGCCTCATTTGGCCCGCTGGCCTCGTAGGCCCAACTTGCAAGCCTAAGAGGCTAGCCTGCGGGCTATGAATTTTAAAAATATTTATTATATATATTTTAAATAGTGTTTTACTTGTTAAGATTTTTTCAATAAATATTTTTAAAATATCAATATAAAATCAAGACTACATTTTTTACATATCTTTTACATTTTAGAGTCATTAGCCCACTAAATTTTCTTATTAGCCCAAGTCCATTACTCCATTATAACTATGAATCTTTAACCTCTTTTACTTTTTTTTTTATGCCTAATTTTTCATTTCTCTTTTATTGTCTTGTTTATGAAAATAGTAATCATGTAATGTTTTTTGCTCGGATGAAACTTATGAATGTTGTATCTTGACTATTATGTATTTGTTTTGTAAATCTTCACTGAAGTATGTGTCATTCATCAACGTTCGTATTTTTTCTAAGAGGAAAATGTTGTTCGTTTTTTGGTTGAAGAACCAACCCGTCCCAACCCGTGGCCCGCTTAGGGTTGGGTTGTGTTGCTATTTTATAGGCCCTTAATTAAAAGGGTCAGCCCGTCCCAACCCATTTAACTCTATAGCCTGTTAGGGTTGGGTTGGGCTAGCCTATTTTGACAGCTCTACAAATTTGGATGAAAGAAGGGAATATGTTGCTGGTGAGTGTCTTTGATAGACTCTTCATTAGCCCCACTTATTATAAATTAAAATTAGAAGTTATTTTTTGACTCTTCATTATCCACATTTGGTATATTACCAAGAATAACTTCCTCAAGCATTTACTACACAAAACTAATAGGCGTATTTAGTCCATTTTTTGATAACATTTGTTGAATTTAAGTTCATATTTTATTAGTTAGTAATGCAGTAATTAGAAGGGTATGTTCACTCTTTTTTGATTAAAAATTATATGAGTAGAAAAACGATGGGATAGAAAATTTAATATCCCAAGGAATTTGAACCATTGTGTCTAGATGCATGAATTTAAATAAAATTATTATTTAATATTAAATTAGTTATATACTAATATCTAATTTAGTTTAGGGATAAAATAAGGGCAGAATGGTAATTCAACTTTTTAGTTAGGAGCTTCCCACTTATAATAATATACTAGTTTTTTTGCACGTGATTACCAATTCAGAAAATATATGTTATGGTAAATAGTATTGCTTATTTAAGTGAAGATTTGAATAGTTAACACAAAATAATATTGTAGATTATTCTATGAATGTTCAATGTGGATCGTCATATATATTTCTTTTTCACGTGAACCTATGAAGATGGTGAATGAAAGTTTTATTAGTTAAATGCAATAATTGTATATATTTATTTCAATTTGATGAGGTTCAAGCATGTAATTAGTCGTATCTCACTAAAATTACCTTATAGACGACATTTGTTGTATATTTTTCTTGTAATCTAACCAGATGGGCTTTGTACGTGTATTCCACGTTAAACTGTTTAGATGTCATATGAAGATGTGGAGAGAACAACTACATTTTATCTTTTAGAACTATTTTTTATATGTTAATTTGTAATTTATATACAGATAGTTATTTGACTTTCCATAGTTAACTCAGAAAGGTTTCATTTTTTTAACCGGAAAANGTAAAAAATGTGACATATAAAATGGGACGGAGGGAGTATAAGATAAGAAATCAAAGCAGATACTATAAGCATAATAAGAATATGTATTTCTAATGAGTTTAATCAATCATACCTCACAATAATCCCTGCAAATGAGTTTAATCAATCATATCTCACAATAATCCCTGCAATTAATTGAGAAACTTTTAATCTATACACCAACATTCAATAGTATATATATATAAATAAAACTTGAAATGCATAACAATAATTATATCAAACAAAATTATTCTTCTTATTTGTGTACTTTGTTCATTAAAGTAAATTTACTAGTTTCCATATAAAGTAAAATCAAACAATTTCTCATTTCACACGTTGAGTTATAATATAAACATGTCGTTTACTATCATTCTCTCTGTGTTTTGAATAGCTGCAGCAATTTCTGTCTCTACGAAGGATAGATCTAAGTTGCTCCTACAGCCTGAAGAGAACACCAGATTTCAAGGGGATGCCAAATTTGGAGTATTTGGATTTAAGTCATTCTAGGAGTCTTGAAGAAGTTCATCCTTCCCTCAAGTATTGCAAAAAACTCATTGAGTTAAATTTGTCTTATTGTACAAAACTTGAGAAGTTTCCATATGTTAATGTGGAATCTCTTGAATCTTTGAATCTAAAATACTGCGATAGTTTAGAGAAATTTCCAGAAATCCTTGGAAGGATGGAGCAGGGAACTGCCAGAAAGATTATGACGTCAGGCTCTGGGATAAGGGAACTGCCATTATATTTCTTGGATCACCAACCTCATCTTATAGAGCTACATTTGGATGGCATAAAAAACCTTGCATCTCTTCCAAGCATCATTTGTAAGTCGAAAGGTTTGGTGAAGCTACATGTGTCGAATTGGTCAAAACTTGAAAGCTTGCCAGAAGAGATAGGTGATTTAGAAAACTTGGAGGAGCTTCATGCCAGGAATACTCTAATCTCACGTCCTCCGTCTTCCATCGTCCGGTTGAACAAGCTTATAAGTTTGAGTTTTAGACAACATAGATCAGAAGATGGAGTGTTCTTTATGTGCCCTCAGGTGAATGAAGGGTTACTCTCATTGAAATCGCTGGATCTCAGTTACTGCAATATAAAAGATGGAGGACTTCCGGAAGACATTGGATCCTTATCCTCTTTGAAAAAGTTGTATCTCAAGGGAAATAATTTTGAGCATTTGCCTCGTAGCATATCCAAACTTGGTGCTCTTGAATACTTGGACTTATCACATTGCAAGAGACTTACACAGCTGCCAGAAGACATTGGATGTTTATCCTCTTTGAAAGAGTTGTATCTCAAGGGAAATAATTTTGAGCATTTGCCTCGTAGCATATCCAAACTTGGTGCTCTTGAATACTTGGACTTATCAGATTGCAAGAGACTTACACAGCTGCCAGAAGACATTGGATGTTTATCCTCTTTGAAAGAGTTGTATCTCAAGGGAAATAATTTTGAGCATTTGCCTCGTAGCATATCCAAACTTGGTGCTCTTGAATACTTGGACTTATCAGATTGCAAGAGACTTACACAGCTGCCAGAAGACATTGGATGTTTATCCTCTTTGAAAATGTTGCTTCTCTGTGGAAATAATTTTGAGCATTTGCCTCAAAGCATATCCGAACTTGGTGCTCTTCGATTCTTGTACTTATCAAATTGCAAGAGGCTTACACAGCTGCCAGAATTTCCACAGCAATTACACACAATAGATGCAGATTGGAGCAATGATTTGATCTGTAATTTGTTGTTTCAGAATATCTCATCATTGCAGCATGACATCTCTGTTTCAGATTCCTTGTCACTAAGAGTGTTTAGGAGTTCGGGGACGGATATCCCAAGTTGGTTCAAGTATCAGGGAATGGGCACAAGTGTATCAGTCAATTTGCCTAAGAATTGGTATGAACCGCATAAGTTCTTGGGATTTGCTATATGTTACTATGGCGATTATTATATTAATTGCATCACAGCTCATTTGATTCCCTTATGTGATGATGGGATGTCGTCGATGACCCAGAAATTTGCCTTATCCAGCCATTCACAATATAGTTCTCATATTATTAAATTTATTTTGGTACCTCTTGGTGGCTTATGGGATGCATCTAATGCAAATGAAAAATCACCAAATGACTATGGACGCATTAAGTTAGATGTTTTTGGAGAAGAGAAGGAATTTGGAGTTCGTTTGTTGTATAAAGATGAAGAAGAGGCCACTTGCTCTAAGAAATGATTTAAGCTGGGTAGAGTTCTGGGTTTCGCTCACTGCTGGAGGAAGAAGAAGAACGCACAGGGTCGGGTCAAGCTGTAAATTTGGTGTGCTGCGCGTGAATTGGGCTGGGAACTCGGGTTGACTGGAATAAAAAAGAGGCCACTTGCTCCTCTTCTATGAAGCTCTTTCCCACAAGCTGGGGATTATAGCTTAAATATAGGTAGGTATACACCTCATGAAATTGTGTTCTCTGTTTATATATAAATTATTTCTTCTCATTCTTTCTTCTATTGGCAATAGGTGATGAACGTATCAGTAATCAGCAGCGAGTTTGGGGACACTGCCTATGAAGGGAACAGGTACAATTTTGGGTTGGCAAAAATTCATTCTTTTTATATTTCATTTCGAAATATAATCACATGTACCTCTTGATGGCTTATGGGATGCATCTAATGTAAATGGAAAAACATTAATAATTAAATTAGGAAGAAATTTTTGGTGGAATAAATATATATCCATGTAGATATGCCACATAGGCACCACGTAGGATGATAAAAGTAGGAGACATGACACTTAATGGTTCAAGGGCAAATATGTGTCTAAAGTTGGTTGGTAGGGGCAAATATATCAAAAAAGTATGACGAAGGTAAATATAAACCTTTTCTGAGAGTACAGGAGTAAATTTGATCCTTTTCCGTATAATAAACGCTTAACTTTTATTCATTGATATATCGGACACATAATTTAGGGTAAAAATGTATCCATATTGGGTGTTTATACTCAAATTTACCACATAATTATTTAAGTAATATGTATTTTTATCTTATTTTTTAATTGATTAAAGTTTAAATGATTTATTAATTGGGTATAAATACATCGTGCAGGTAAATATTTACCATAATTTAGCTAAACTTAATTAACAATTTGATATTTCTTATTCCTATTAAAATAATTCCATTGGCATTATAGATATTATATATTGCATTTTGCTCTACTCACTGAAGGATAGTCATACGCATACATAAAGAAAGTCGATATGTGCTGCGACAAAACTATACTTGTTAATTTAGAAGCAAAAATTTAACCGTACTCGATGTTTATACTGATTCAATGAATATATGATGACTAGGTACAGTTAAGAGTTAAGTTTTGAGAATTCTTTCGAACATTCTAAGAAAGTCGCTTTGAGTCCTTTTGAGGAGTCTTCTATAACTTCTAGTAACTTGTTTTAAGACTCGAGCAAGTGAGTATGAGGATGAAAAAAATGTATTCATGAGTCTACCTTGTCATCATGAGATAGAATTCATAATTCACATTTAAGAGAAAGTTAAGAGCAGAGTTCAAGAAAAGCTTATGAGTTCAATTCGGAATCCTTCGAGATCAACTATCAATTTGAACTAAATTCTGAGAAAGTAAGTATGAGAATGAGAAGAGTTGTATTCACGAGTTCCAAATTATTAAGTAGACCTCGAGTCGAGTCGTTCATGCTCATAACTTCCGCGTGAACTCGATCAGTTGAGTACCTTTGCGAGGAGTAGTATCTTCAAGTTCTAAGTCTTGAGTAATAAGTTTCTAATACTTTGAGATTATATTTCTAATCATTGGACTATTACATGTTACCCACGAAGTCTTTGGGTTGAGTCGTTCATGCTCATAACTTCCGCATGAACTTCATCAGTTGAGTATCTTGAGATGAGGAGTATCTTTGAGTCCTTGAGTTGAGTAGTTCATGCTCATAATTCCGCATGAACCCTCTGAGTTGATCATTCTTGAAATGAGTCGTATCATTGAAGTTCTTGAGTTCCAAGTATTGAGTTTTATCTATGGTTATTGAAAACCTTGCATTGAGTCATTCATGTCCCTAATTCAGCATGAACCATATTTTAAAAAGTCTTTTACAAATGTTTTAACTTTGTTTTAACACTTAAGCTTTGAAGTTAAGTAAAGAGTAAGAGTAAAGTCTTTTATAAACGTTTTAACTTTGTTTTAAGACTCAAGTTTTCAAGTTAAGCAAAGAGTAAAGAGTTGAGTTCATTTCTCAAAAGCTTTTAGGGAACTAAGTATTCCCAAAGAAGTTTATAAATGTTTTCACATTTGAGCAAGAAAGGAACTATGATTTCCAAAAGAGCCTTTGGGCTAGTTTTCAGTAAAGGGAACATTGATTCCAAGAGAGCCTTTGGGCTAAGCTTTGAGCAATTATCTCAAAACTAAAGAAAGAGGTGTTTAAAATAGGCATGAGCTAAAGTATATTTTGGGAGTAGTATTGAGCACCGAATTGGAGACGCGAGTTCATATTAACTCAAATCTCCATAAGAACCATGTAGCCAACATGGGATTTAACGGGTCATACTTTTTAGATGATCACGTAAGTTAAGCTAGTGGATCCACTAAGTTAAGTAAGGTCCTATACCGATGGCAAGGTATAGGATGGTCCTTGGCAGCGTGAGGTAAAGTGTTGTATCATTACTATAGCTCTTAAGTGATGGTTGCCGGTTAGAGAAACTCCCACAAAAGTTATTGTATTATATATACATCAGTTTATTGTATTTTTACATACATTTCAGAGTTATGTTGTATGCTTGCATACACACAGAGTTGACAACATGTTTTTAAACAATTTGTTCTTTATATTGCACTTGTTTTAAATTGCTTTATATTGAAATGAGTTCAGTTATGTATTCATGAGTTGAGTATTTCAAGTCGAGTATCATATCTTTGAAGTCGAGTATCATATCTCTGAGTTGAGTATCTTATCCTTGAGTACTTCTGAGTTGAGTAAGTTTGAGTAGTTTTGAGTATCCTTGAGTATTCCTTTGAGTTGAGTGAGTTGAGAAAAGTTAAGTATGTTTCTTTTTTATCAAGATTCAAGCTTATGTTTATGTTTTAGAATTCCCCTTACATGCTCGTACATTCCATGTACTGAGCCATTTGGCCTGCATCTTCTCATGAGACACAAGTATTCAGGATCATCAACAGGAGATTCGTTGATACATCTGGGAGTTCGAGTTAGCTATGGTGAGCTTACTTGCTTTCGGAGGATTTCATTTACCTTTCAGTTATATCAGTTGTTAGGAGGTCGTGGGTCTTGTCCCGATTTCCATTTTTATCGGTTAGAGGCTTCATAGATAGACAATAGAGTTTTAGAAGTCTTTTCATTTATTTTGTTAAATGTTTTGAAGACTAAAGATGCCTTTTTATGGCGAATTGTATATATTTTATTATACAGAGTTTTCTTTTGAGTTAAAGATTTGTAAAGTTGAGTTCATGAACTTTTATTTCAGTTTTAAGCTTTTGCATGCTTAAGTTAGTCTTCCGCTTGTAGTCAGCCAGGATGAGGGTTCGCTTAGGGACCAGCAATGGTTCTTGAGTGCCGGCCATGTCCAGGGTGTAGACTCGGATCGTGATAGTAAATTTGTGATTGAAGCAAAGTTGATTGATCGACTTACCTACATTTGTTCAGGATCACGACTAACCAAAAATGAGTCTGCTCCTAAACGTTCAATTGCCTCGTCTTTTTTACTGATAGATGTACTAATGACAAAAGGAAATTAAAAGTAGCTCAGATTAGGATTTTTTTTATTTGCCCCACAAATATCAATATGTTTGTAGTATCTCTGACAGCAGTCAGAATTCTAGTAATGAATATTCTTGCAGATTTTAATGGAAAAATGGATATTTTCGTAAGTGGCGGAGTCAAAAATTCTAATCAAAATATATGGAGAGAAGTATTGAAAACAATTCTAAATTCGGCGTAAATTATTAGTTTCATTCCTCAACTATTGACAGTCATATAAATATTTATTTACTTAACTAACTGAACTTAAATACACCTCCAATCTTGCAACATGAGTGAAACACACATAAATTCTCGACAAGTTTAATTTAGAGTTGTATTTAACACTTATCTTGACTTTTTATTAAGAGTCACACATTCCTACTATAGTTTGAGACCACTTGCTATGTCATGTGGCAGATAGTAGGCGTATCGAGGGTGTATCTAAGTTTAGTTAGTTAAGTATTTTCAAGACTGTCAATAGTTTGGAAATGAATCTAATAATTTGATCAATTCAACACTTTTTGCATAAAGAGGTACAATTTTTTGTTATCAATATACACAGTAAAAATTTCGGACAATCACAAATAAAAAAACATTAGATTTTAAAAAAGAAATAAAGATAATTAAACTTGCCCAGGTATAATGGGATATTTGTTGATGCCCCATTCATTCTTGATTTGATGAAGATCAGTATGACAAATTCCACAATACATAACTTTGAATTGCACATCTTTTTCACCTGTCTCCCTGCATCCATTTCAAAATCCAAATTAAACCTCAACAACAACAATAACAACGTATTCAGTATAATTTCACGAGTCGAAGAAATTAATAATATTTGTACCTTCTTGAAAAATTGAGAGGAGAAAATACCCCAGAAGTGTCTCTAGCTGCCCATCCAAATGCCTTAATTGGGTGTTCATTTTCATGTGATTTTTCCATATTTTTTGTTTAGCTGATTCTTTATTTTTTTTTTGAGTAATGTATACTATACTATGTAGCATTATATAATATATAAGAAAGAGAAAGCAATATTATTGGAGAGGAAAAAGAAGTGGTTGTCATTTCCTCATTTAAAGTATAACCTTTTTTTTTTTCCGACTCGATTTTTAGAATTTCCATCAAAGCCCTGACTAAATTTGAATTACGCACCATAAGGCCTAGTGGGGGGTTGTTGGAGTAGAAAAGAAGTGGTTGTTACATTTCCTCATTTAAAATAGATCTATTATTTTGAGTGCAAGTAGCCAAAGGACCAAACAGAAAAAAACTCTAGTATATTTGTAAGACTGTTTTTTTTGTCTTACATTATACGCCCACCATTTAAAGAAGAATGATTTTTTTTTTGTTTTAGTCTGATTTTAAAAAAATCGAGCCTTTTTCTTTTTTGGAAATATTTTAATCTCAATTTTTCATTTGATATTTTTAAAGTCACAAAATTAAAGAACGTTTTGGTACATTTGACATAATTTTAATTTATGACCACAAAAATGAAAAAACCTTCTTTATTTTCTTAAACTTCGTGTCAAGTTAAACTAGGTCATTCGTTTATAAACGAAAGAATATATATTATGTGAGGTATAAAATGATTTATTTTTTTTAAAATGAAGAGATTTTACCAAAATAGTGTACTTGTACTATTACTGTAAATATACCCTTTTTGTTCCATATCAGTTGGTTATATTTCGCTTTTTAGTATATAGTATTTTTATATGAAATTGACACCTATAAAATTATAACTTATAATACTTTTAGTATAATTTTAAAAAAAAAATTGCAACTCGCGTAGTAATTTGTTGACTTCACCACATAATTCCAAAAATAATCAGAGATTAATATATATGACATAATAATTTTGAAAACAAAAATATTTTGGCTCTTTAAAATAGTGAGTGAGTCATTTTCCATACAACTATAATTTGGATGGTTGACAAATGACAATAAATGGATCATCGACCCTACCAATTAAAAACAATATCTTTATTAATTATATAATACATATAAAAATTTAAAAAAATATAAAATTAGGTATAATTGATCTGATTAATTCAGATTTTTGTTGTATTAAATTTATTAACAGGAAACACATCCAATAAATTCATTAATTATTTTATTTGATATTCTTATTCTTGATAGGTAATCCCACACGTCATCCGACAGAATCAACTTTGTCAAATATTATAGAATAACAATATTGTTTAAAATAATCATATTAAACAATAAAAAGAACATCAATCACTAGGAGGAGGAGTCTATATTCTCTGGTCTTATTATTTTTTAATAGAGTTGGTGAAAGAGTTGGTGATTTAGGTGGTCTAAAGTCGGAATATATATTATATATATATAATCACAGCCAAAAAAAAAATTAAAAAGCTTTTGAGAATTTGAATTCTTTTTATTAATTATAAATTACTTAAAGAGGTAGAGATGGACGAACAATTGAAATTTACTATAACCGAATAGAGGAGAACAATATAAATAATTGATACGATAAAGTAAAGAGGATGCTAAAACAAATTAAGAATAAGATAATAGGAAAGTAATAAAAACAATACTAATAAGAAAATTAGACAATGCTTGACAATCTTCTATTCTAATTTTCAACTTTTAAATCTTTCTATCTACGGAAAAGGGTCAAAATTGCGCTTGAACTATGCGAAATAGACCACTTATACCCTTCATTACATTTTGGGATAAAAAATGCCCCTACCGTTATCCTACCACAAATACCCTCAAGAGTTAACACTCCAAATTTTTAGTGACATGGCAAACCACGTGGAACTAATCCTCCCACCTAAGCGTTGCCAACTAGGATTCACTAAACTAGACCTTTAGCGGCGACAATAGTCGCCACAAAAATCTGAAATATTGCCACGAAAGGTTGTGAGTGATTTTTAGTGGCGACTAAGAATGCAACAACCATTCACTAGTAAAACCTAATAATTAAATAATATTATCAAAATTTATCTAATAATTAAATAATATTAACTGAGTCTTTCATAAAGTAATATAAGTTAAATTATAGCATAACATCACGAAATATTAACAACACAAAAATTATCATATTATCTCACATCCTATATAAATAAATCAATAAAAGAGAATATAAATATAACTCCATAGTTTCCACACATACAAATGTGGAAATAAAATCAATGAGAAATACCAATTTCTAATATCATGTGAAATTTGATCACATTGGATTATTTTATCAACTTTTATAAAAAAATTTTAAAAAAGAAAAAAATATATTCACCGAATAGATAGAAAAACTTATCTGAATTTTAAAAAAATAACTAACCTAGATTTTTTGCTACCCATTTGGATGTAAGAGAATAAAATTTATGGAGTTTCACTATTCATTTATTTTCTACGATTTGGAAAATTTGAATATTAGCATTTCATATAAGATATGAAGAAAAACAATAATTTTGAATAGAATAGGTCAATTGCTCCATAAAATTTTATAGATGAGAAAATATGGTGGTGTGGGGGGAATGTGATCGTGGGAGGAAATGGGAATGAGAATAGTAGGTGGTTTATAAACCTCTTCTTTGTTTTATATTTTTATTTAATACACATTCAAACAAAAAGTTATCCGTAAATCAAATTTAACACTTTCCTATATTTTCATATTCAATATTTATTTGTTTTTCTTTTCAATTTATTCTTAACATTGTCTTAATATTCAATTTAAATAGTTAACGGTGATTTTAAATAGATGAGATAGTATTGAATTTTTTTTCTTCCATATTAAAAATAGTTAATGCAATTTTCAGGGTTTATGGTTTGTGTTCAAGTGAGAATGTAATGAGAAGTTTTAAAACTACCTATTTAATATAATACCTATATTTAATATAAAAGGACATAATCATATAATTTAGTGCATGTTTAGATTAAATTATTTGAGTCCATTAAAGCAGCCTCTCCTTCTTCACCGCCTCATAACCACCCAAAAAACTGAGCGCATTATTTATTTTTGTTGCTAATTGGAATATATATTGTTCATGACATTCACGTATAATGTAGGCTTCACAATTGTTGTAACCATTTGTTGTATTTTAAAATGGAAATTTGCTGATGCAATTGCAATAAAACTGACATAAGTAGTTTTTTCGATTTGAAATTTTCTATCTGGCTGACAAAACGTGTCTTTCACATTATTGATTGGTGTGCTCAATGATGTTTTAATTTCATATAAATAATATATTAACTTCAATAATAGATATGTAAATTATTATTTTTTTGTGTGCTGACACGTAGGCGCTATCACCTCTACTTATATATATATATAGATAGATATTTATTTCTTTATTTTAAAATTTTAAATTAATTAATTTTGATAATTCATAAACTCTAACTTCTACATTTATAAAATTTATTTTTAAAAAAAATTAGACATATAGCATTTTATTAGGAACAAACATATTTAATTTATTAAAAAAAAAAAGAAATCAATACAACAGTTTTTAAGGTAAGCAAATTTAAAAGAACGGTTTTTAATTTATGTTTTTAAATTTTTTTTTTTTTAAATTGTTATTTATTATTTAATATTTCCACAAATTTTGTGGTGCTGACACGTAAGCGTTTCTTATTCTCCTTTTATATATATATATATATATATATATATATATGATTGTTAAATATTTTTCCCAATACAACCAATATATCTTTAAAGAAAATAATTATACGCCTCCGAGCCATCTTCATTCTTCAATTATATTTCCTATTATTTTGTTTTTGGAACAAGATGACCCATAGTGTTTTTCAAAGTAAAGTTGTCTGCTTTCGGTGACAAAGAAAACCATTAACATAATTTACAATTTCAAAATATACTTTTTTTTCATCCATAAATTAGTTTAAGGAGAGAGTCATCTGATTCACTTTTTCTTTTTGGAAGGAAATTCCTAGTTACTTCTATTTAAGTTGGAAGAAAATCCTAATATAATAATTATAATTAGTTTAAAGAGATCATCTTTAAGCCATTGACATAATTTATGATTAGTTTAAGGAGATCATCTTTCGTTTTCTTTCTATACACATAATTTTTTGTGTTTTTTTTTTCAAACGTACAGTTGAATCCATGGCATAACAAAAAATATACTAAAAAAGCTACACCGTACTCTAGAAATAAATTAAAAATAGGAAACCTATAGAAAATTATACCTCTAAATGTGAGTTTCTCATAAATTTCATTTGTATTAACATCTTCTTCTTTGTATAGTGTTTTTGAAAGTCAAGTCGTCTGCATTCGGTGATGAAGAAAACCATTATTAACATATTTTAGAATTTGAAGCTTACTTTTTCCATCCATAAATTAGTTTAACTAAGGAAAAGACGATCTCTTTCACTTTTTCTTTCTCACTAACTTTCCCACTTCCTTTTATTAAAGTTGGGGTGGGTGTGCTCAACATGGATTCAGTAATTCATTGTGCATACATTTAGAGAGATGGATAAAATTATTTTCTTTTTATAATAGGGGTAGAATAACACTTATGAAACCCGTTTTCCCTGTTTCTACAAAAAAAATCAGTTTCCTTATATTTAAGTAACTTATTTTTAGTAATAACAATATTTTTTAAAAACATTTTTGATTCAAATAAACATAAGAAAATCGAAAGGTTTGGTGAAGCTATTTGTGTCGAAAACTCAATTGCTTCTTGCTTCTTATTAGCAGATGTACTAATGACAGTCACTTTTGTTCCGAATGCCTTAGCGAACTTAACAACCATATGTCCGAGCCCTCCAAGACCAACAACACCAATGTGCATTCCAGGCTTATCGAGTCCAAAATATTTCAAAGGACTATAAGTAGTAATTCCAGCACATAACAGGGGAACTGTAACAACTCAAGTTACCACACAAAGAGGATATATATTATAATCGCGAAAGAACACAAAATACAATTGAGAAATGGGAACGACTAACGTCCTTACAACGAAATTGAGAAAACTTAACTGAAGAGAAAGAAGAGCAGAAAATATAGAACTAGATAGAAGGAGATGGGAAACTTAGACTAAGAAGGGAGATGAGAGGAAACACTCTTTTCTGTAACAATTTGCCTAATCCTTCTTTCCAACTCATTTGCCCTTTTTAACAAAGTGTAAATGGGCCTGGATCCCAAATAATTCTTTGTGAAGGCCTAACCCAATTGCTTTTACTTGGCCCAATATCTATTTGTGTGATATCCTTGTTGGTATCCCTATTGGGCTGGGGCTGATTCATAACAGGAACCGTGACTGTAGTGTTATCATGTCGATTATTTTATTAATATTATTACTTGAGTAAATCTTTTTAATCAAGATTTTTACAAAAACAACTAAATCACCTAATGGTTATTGGTATTTGGACCTAAAATATCATACCAACTTTATTGTTATCCATTCAAACACACATTTGGAACAAAATATTATTTCTCAATCGAAATAGACTAAATTTATAAAAATAATCTAAATAAAATGGTATAAAATGAAACTTTACCTAACAAATTGTGGGCCTTGTTTATTTGAAATTGTAATGTAAGGTTATATCTTAGTAATTTCTTTGTGATCGATCGACAAAGTATGAAGACTAGACTTCAAAACTCCAATGTAATATGTAACTTTACCTAACAAATTATGGACCTTGTTTATTTGAAATTGTAAGATTATTTCCAAGCAATTTCTTTGTAACCGACAAAATATGAAGACTAGACTTTAAAAACTTCAGTGTAATAATATGCACACAATGGACCACTATACAAGTGGATCAAAGGTGCAAAGAAAAAAGAAGGGTAATTTCTTTGTCACCAACAACACAACTTGACTTTATCCGTTCATTGTGATGGAACATACCAATCCATCAACAAGTAGGAAAATTATCTATCTACACAAACATTTTATCATAAATACTACTCCCTCCATTTCAAAAAGAATGATCTCCTTTCCTTTTTATTTTGTTTCAAAAAGAATGACCTCTTTCCTTTTTTGGTAACATTTTAATTTTAGCTTTCCACGTGGCATGTTTAAAGCCACAAGATTGAAGGGTCATTTAGTACATTTGACATAACTTTAATTTAGGACCACAAGATTCAAAAGTCTTCTTTATTTTCTAAAACTTTGTGCCAAGTCAAACCAGGTCACTCTTTGTGAAACGGAGGGAGTAACAGATATATAGGGAGAGAGGCGAGCGAGAAAGTCAACATCTATCTTTTGATACTATATAGAGTGCTACCAAGTTTCGTTTTTGGTTGCAACCCGAATTCCCGGGAGAATGAAATTCAAAAAATTGAGGAACGAAGTAACCTCATCCAATGGCCTCCTTCCTCTCCTTTAGAGTCGAGTCATGTATTCACACATTAGATACATTCTAAAATACGAATATACATAGAGAGGGTGAGAAAGAGAGTCAGTGTATCTAAGGGCGGATTTAAGAAGAGTCTTGGGGTGTCACGTGACACTGCTTCCTCGGAAAAATTACTAACTATGTATACGTGATTAAAAGGGAAAACCATATTAAAGAGGTATATAACACAAAGTGACACTCCTAAAGTACAAATTGTGCGTAGCTCAGTTGGTATGGCTTTAAATTTCTAAAGCTGAAGTTGCTGGTACAAACCTGCTTAACCTCATTTTTTATACAAATTCTGTTTTTTTCCCTTCTTTCTCACTTTAATATTACTCGCCATTTTATATTATTTTCCCTTCTTCTCACGTTCACGTGATTACCAATTCAGAAAATATATGTTATAGTAAATAGTATTGCTTATTTAAGTGAAGATTCGAATAAAACGTTTTTCACAAAATAATATTACAGATTCTTTTGTGAATGTTCAATGTGGATCGCATATATGTCTCTTATTCACGTGAATCTATGAAGATGGTCAATGAAATTTTTTATTAGTTTAATGCAATAATGCATATATTTATTTCAATTTGATGAGGTTCAATCATGTAATTAGTCGCATCTCTGTAATATTACCTTATAGACGATATTTGTTGTGTATTTTTCTTGTCATCTAACCAGATGTGCTTTGTACGTGTATTCCACGTTAAACTGTTTAGATGTCATATGAACATGTGAAGAGAACAACTACATTTTATTTTTTAGAACTAATCTTTGTATATTAATTTTTATTTTATAAGGTATAACATAATAGATGACATTCTTGTTGTTGCCTCTCATATTTGACTTCTCGATTGACTGTATACATAAATCAAAGATAGTTATTTGACTGTATATAGTTAACTAAGAAATGTTTCATTTTTTTTACCGGAATAACTAAAAATTAAAATCAAAGAATATATTCTATCTATGAAATCAT
>NC_064292.1:55259265-55278996 GCF_019186545.1 Solanum stenotomum
CTGGTTGTAAAGTAAGAAGGGTGGTGTGCCTTTGAATATGATTTATTTTGATAGAAAGAAGAACCAGAATTGATCTTGGGTCGTATCGTTTTTCAATTGTACGGTGGTTGGGCCCTAAAACAAATATCAAAGACTAGATGGAAAACAAAAAAAAAAGTTGTTTACGAAAACTTATTATCGTGTCATATAGAATAGAACATAAGAGTAGTAGAAAGCAATGTTTAGTAATTCCCTCATGAACTCACACCATTTTTTCTTGCTTAAAATACAAACACACGACAAGAACAACATGTCCCTATATTAACTCTTGCTCAAGGTATTGCCAATGTCAAGAACAAAACGATACTTAACGTCCGATTTCACGAGACGTTCCACCGCTGTATTCACGTACTCCATTGGCTCAACTTCAACGTCTGGTGTTATGTTATGCTTCTCCGCGAAGTATACCATCTCTTGCATCTCCTTCACCCCTCCTATCGCACTCCCTCCCACTAGCTTCCGTCCTGTTTTCCACATTATATACTTGTTATTAACTAAATCAAACGGACATGTTAGAAATTAAATGAAGAATAAGATATGACGCGAAATGTACCTGAAGCAATGGAAATACAGGCAACTCTAGTGGTTTTTCAGGGGGGCCAACCATCACTAGCTTCCCATTAGTTTTCAACAAATTAAGCAATGGAAAAATAGGATGAACCGCGGAAACAGTGTCAATGATTCCATCAAGTGAACCCCCTGCAGCCTGCTCGTATTTACACGTGCAAACGAAAATTCATACTTATGTCACATGAATATCATTGTAAATTTGTGATTGAAGCTAAGTTGATTGATCGACTGACCTGCATTTGTTCAGGATCACGACTAACCAAAAATGAGTCTGCTCCTAAGCGTTCAATTGCTTCGTCTTTTTTACTAAGAGATGTACTAATGAGTTCCAAGCGCCTTAGCGAATTTCACAGCCATATGTCCAAGTCCACCAAGACCAACAACACCAATGTGCATTCCAGGTTTATCTAGTCCGTAATATCTCAAAGGGCTATAAGTTGTGACCCCAGCACATAACAGGGGAGCTGCTTCCATTGGCAAATTATCAGGCCAACGAACGATAAAATGCTCGTTGACAACCATGAGATCGGAGTAACCACCGTGAGCTATGGTTCCATCAGAGTGAGTACCATTGGCTGTCAATACCTGTCCAGGACAGTAATTCTCGAGATCGTTGGTACAATTTTCACATTCGTTACATGATCTTACTAGATATCCAACACCTATTTTGTCTCCGATTTTGAACTTATCTACCTTGTTACCAACCTCAGTTACGACTCCAACAATTTCATGCCTGTAAAATCAATCGAGATTGAAATAATTTTTTATCTCATAAACTCAAAAACTATATTGACCTTCAAGGCATAACTTGTTACTCAATTTCACTATACATTTGGATTTTGGCTACACATTTCTTAGTTGACTTAATCGAGCTGTCCAGATGGTCATTCAACTAGTAGCTATTATCACAGAAAGTAATATACTTTATGAGTGATCATATGAGAAATCAATCCGCCCTCTACCCCTTCCATCCAAGTATTTTTAATTTTTTTTTGTTTGGTGTTAAAGACAACATCCACTTACATAATCTTCTTGAGGTTCAAAATTGTTTACCACATAGTGCAAATCTATATTATTCGGATTCTTCAAAAATATTGAAGCACCGTATCATATTTTAGAGGATCTAATACATACTCAAAAGTATGTGTTTGAAGAGTCTGAGTAACATAGTTCCAAGCAGATAAGAGAAGGAAATTGGACGTAGCTCAGATTAGGATTTTTTTTTCCCCACAACTATCAATATGTTTGTAGTATCTCTAACAACAGTCAAAATGCTAGTAATGAATATTCTTGCAGATCTTAATGGAAAATATGGGTATTTTGTAAGTGGCGGAGCCAAGAATTCTAATAAAAATATATGGAGAGAAGTACTGAAAACATCTCTAAATTTGGTGTAAATTATTAGTTTCTGAACTATTGACAGCCTTAAAGAAACTCATTTACTTGACTAATTGAACTTAATATACACTCCGATTATTAGCTTCAAATATAATTTGACCTAAGTTTGTGTCCTTTCCTGCAAAAAATAAATTTATATAGGTTAGAAATTTTATTATACTATAGTGTTTTATTAACGCTATATTATATGACACTTTTTTCTTTTCAATCGATTAAAAAAAATCATTGCATATTTAAGTTCAAAAATTCTAAAGATACTATTTATACGTGTCAAAAGTACTTTTTAAAAATAAATAAATAAATTATATTCATTTAATGAAATAATATCATATAAAATGAAACAGATAGAATACCTTGTGTAACGGTTATATAAGAAGAGAATTTGTAATCTCCCATAACTCCAGGGACCCAAGAATATACTCCATAAATTCCAGGTCTAACATTATTTATCTTGAAATTACCAGAATCATCCGTTTGAGTCCAAAATTGATAACCTTGCATGTCAATAATAAACAAATAAAACAACATAATTAATTAAAAATGTAACCATATATTCAAGTAACTATATAATTAAAAAAAAATATAGACAAAAAAATACATTATATTACCTTGGTTTCACTTTGCCAAGATCCAACAAGTCCAGGTTCAGCAAGTCCAATATATGCATTTAATGCAGGCAAAGCATCTGCGTTTATGTACCTAAAATACATTTATTAAGTTATAAATAATCTAATTAACTCATATACACTGATAATATAAAGAATCATATGTATAAATGCAATAATTTGAAGCATGCAAGTCCAAATACACCCTTCCGGTGACTTCCACGGTTAGTACAAAAGGGCATATTTGGAACTTTTAATTATTCATAGGTAAATTTGAGACAAAAGATAACGATGGGGGATTCTATATATGAGCTAGACGTCAGACTAACGAATGACAAACATAAGTCAAATCCAATAAGTTAAGCTACTTCTTACTCTTTTTTGTTTTTTATATTGTTCATGTATACACGTTAAATTTGATTTTTAGTTAAATCACTCACTAATTATAAAATAACTAAGAATTTTTTAAAAAATAATTACCAGTCATGAACCATTAATTGACCACTAACTGAGCCACGTTGATTTGCATGAAGATAATCTATTGATGCAGGAAAATCATAAGGCCATTTATTTGTTTCTTCATTCATCTGCAAAAATTAACAAAATATTAGTTTTCATTCATAGAATTTAATATTTTTTTAAAAAAATAATTAAGTAAAATTAAAAATTAATTAATTAATAATTACCTGTCTTTTAGCATCTTCCCAAAGTATGGTATGATCATTGGAAGAATCTGAATTAACATAGAAAAATACAGTCCCAAAAACTTTAGTCCATGCTTCTCCATTTGTTAATGAAACTCCTAATTGTGGCCCAGCATAATGCCCACTGAAAAATATCTGTAAAAAAAATATATGTAAATTACTCAAACATTTATAATAATTTATAATTTCATTTATAAAACGTTTTCAATATTCTTTTCATCGAAAATCTCATATTTCTGATAGGGCGATTGGTCGAAACTTGAAAACTCGCTCCTTTTTAGTAGTAGTATGTATATATATCGCTTTTCATAGAGTTTAACTTCTATACATTATTACAATAACTATAGCATACCCAATGTGATTCCACAGATACGGTCTGGAAAGGATAAGATCGATGTATGAAAATCTTATCTCTACCTTTGTGAGTGACATTAGAGAGATTGTTTTTGATGAAGTAAATCAAAATAGGATTGAAAACAAATAACGACAACTAACAACAAGATGAACATAAAGCAAAATTTCATTTTTCCAACAAGAACGTTGACAAAGTAAAAAATTGACACAGTGTCATTGTATATAAGTTTCATCTTTCGGACAAGAATGTTCACTCCTTTTTAGTGGTACTAGTAAAATATACATGTCACTTCTAATTTCATAGAGTTTGACTTTTGTATATTAACTATACTATATAAAAATTTGATATATTATCGATGTATACAAGTTAAACGCGTTTTTTTCTTGTATTTATAAGATAATTGTAGCTAAAAGTTATATATATATATACTTACAGCCATAGATGTTGGACCAACATGAGAGGTAAGATCTTGCTTCATTGGTCCACCATTACAATATTCATAACTTGGTGAAATTACCCAAAACCCCATAGTGGAGTATCACTTATCCACCCATCAACTTTAATATTTTTAATCTCATCTGTATATTGGTACTTGTCATCAACCTAAAAGATTAAAAAAATACTTAAAATTAGTAAAACATTTAACTTTTATATATTGACAGTTTAAATATAACGCTATTCATACAAAACATTATCATATCAGACTTGACATAAAATAAAGACTATATTTCGAATATTTTATTAACTTGTATACATTAACAGTATAAAACGCTATTCATACAAAACGTTATCATATCAGACTTGACACAAAAAATGACTTCTCCAAACATTTTATATTATCAGTGTACTGAACTTAAACTCGATAAAATATTGTTACCTCATCTTTGAGTCTAGGATTGGATGGATTTGTAATTTTAACAGCTTCTCTATAATCTAGTGTTTGACCACTTGCACGATCCTCCTCTGTTGGCATTATCCTTTGTCTATCGTCTGATATTGCCATAAAATGAAACCTAATAATAAAAATTACAAGAAAATAAATTATACACAAAATTAATATCCAACATAGTAATTGTCCTTTTAATTTATATTCGAATTTTCGAGAAAAAAAATTAAAAATTGCTTGTGGAAAACGTTTATGATAATCTAACGGTTTCAAAAACGTTGATCGTTATAATGAAATTGTTACAGAAGATTGTTATGAAGAGACAATCCTCAAATATTTTTAAGTACAGTCAAACCTCTTTATATAGCGACGTTATTTATTTGAATATTTTTTAATTGGTATAATGAATACGGTTATATAAATTATACTTTAACATAACATGAAAACTTGATTCCAAAAATTTGAATAAACTTACAGTGATTTGCTGAGCTTAATAGCAATTCTAGCTTCATCCAAATTTACAGCTTGCCATCCTTTTAAATGTTGAAATATTCCATATGAATAAAATCCAGAACTCCCACGTAGCATCACATACCTATATATTTATTTTTATAATTTTTTTCATATATTTCACTGCAGTTCAGTGCGCAAAGCATTTAGCATTATAATACAGGATTTAAGAAAGGGTCACACTCCAAGGGGTATGATATCTGATAACTTTACAATTGTTCCAAGGCTCCCGATCCTTCTTTTTTCATATAATCTCAATATACTATATTATAAAATCTCACCTTTTGTCAACATTTAGAGGAGGATTGTTACCATTCAAAGGATCATGTATTTTTTGGAAAGAAACTTTAACTTTGTTATCATCTTGTGCTATCACACTAAATTTTGATGCTAAAAGCCTGCAAAAAAAAATAATCAAGAAAAAATGTACATAATTTTTTTTTAAAAATGTAACTAATAAAAGAAAAGAAAATTAAATTAATTAAAAATCTTACGTGTCAAATTTACCATTCCACATAGTATCCCAATATCTGCATGAGTTGTAATTAATAAATCAAATAAATTAATTCAATTAATTACCACATAATATATCTATTAATCTAAAATTATTTTAAAAAAATTAGCTTACCCTCTTTGTGTTTCTTGTAAAGGTTCTAGGAGATTATCAATACCATTATATTTAACTCCAAACATAGAGCCAGTAGGATTAGTTAAAGAAAGTTGAACAATGCCATTATCAATTACCACCTAATAAAATAAGTTAAAAAAAAAAAATTAACTCATAAAGTCAAAAAAATAAAAAAATAAAAAACTCATTTAACTATTAAAATAGTATATAAAGTACTGAAACACTCGAACAGAAAGAACAAATAAAGAGATTTTTTACGTATTGACTTGTGACCATCAATGTGACGGGAGGAGAAACTTGTTGCAATTTGGGATTCTCTTTGGCTGAAGTATTCCTGTAATGTAATTGCAAGAGGAAATAAAAAAAAATATATGTGTATATATCATATAACAAATAAATAAATATTTTTAGTCGTTTTATAGATTATTTTTATAGTACGTACCGATTGTCATGATGGTGCACCCTTGAACCATTGACAAGCAAGAAAAATTGGAAAATAATAGCAAAGCAATACAAAACTATTTTGTTTTGCATTTTAAAATCCATTTTTCAACACTGCAATTAAGAGGGGGGAAAAAACCATCAATGTTAGAGAAAATCCAAAATATATTATCGTATATCATTCATGCATGCAAAAAAAAAAAAAGTTCTAAAATATGGATTCGAGCTCTGTATTGAATATGAAATCATCTTTGTTAAATAACACTTTACTCAATTGATTCAAATTTAATCAGAACCCCAATGGGATCCAATTATCGGGTGGCAAAAAAACCAAATAAAGTATAATATAGAGAATTTATACATCAATATAATTCACTTTAACCACCTATATATATAAATACAGTATGATTTATTTTTTCAGGTGACATTATAAAGAATTACCTAGTATTGTAAATTTATCTTAATCAAGGGTGTGAAGTGGTGTGACTAGAATAATCCAAGGATAATTATATTGTGCTTACAGAAAATAATACTATGTATATAGATTGAAAACAACTTTTTAAAAGATGTATACTAAAGTTTTGAACATCCTAGCTTCACTACTGATTATTTAATTTGTATGATATACAAAATTTATACATTGTAGTTTAAATGCTAAAAAAAATCCAATAATATTGAGAGAAAAAAGTGTGTGAACCTTAAGACAAAACAAGAACTTGTTTTCTAAATTCTAAGGAGAAGAATTATAATATAATTATTAAAAAAAAAACAGGTACAATTTCTATGGGTATATATAGGAGCTTACTTGCCCTTAATATGTAATTAATAAATTGCTAAGTATACTACGGACATATTCCTTATTTAATTTCTCCAAATTTAACTTAAGGTAATATGGAAAGTTTAATTATTATTTTTTACAGTAAAATGGAATTGAACTTTATTTATTTATTTATTTTTAGGAAGAAAAAAAAACACACAAATTAGTACTACTATTTTTTCCAACACAAGGCGGCTTCATGAAGAAAAAGAAAAAAAACTTACCATAAATGTCAATTTATGTGAGAGAATATTTGTATTTAATAAGTAGAATAATTGTACATTTTACAATTAAAAGTTAGATATTAAAAAAATATACCAGAAGTACCATAAAAATGCAACGGTTTTTTTAATTTCGATTTGATGAAAAAAGTACATTTTAAAATGTCCGTCAAAGTTTACATAATTTAACTCTTGAAAGTAAAACATGATAATTAATTTGGGACGGAGAGAATATAAGGCAAGGATTCGTAGAAAGAAGGAAAACTCAGTCTGTATTATACTTCTTTGAATATAAGCATAAGAAAATTACACCAAACAAGGGAATATTTTGTTCTTAATTTATTTTTCCTTAGTTTTTTTTTTTTTACGTACCCAACATAATACTTTGTAGTTCCCAAAATACCATATAGACAAACTTAGTTCCAAACAACAAAAAGTTGATTTAATGAGAGATTTTGAATTCAAACAATGTGGATTAAGAATTTTTAAGCATTACATGCTTTTAAACCTTTGGTCGTCCAACTCGATGCTAATTTAAATTAGTCGAACATGATAACTTAAACAGACACGAAAACTTTAATAATCATTTAGATTTTAACGGTTTAAGATTAGTAGATAAAGAAATAAATATCAACTTTCGTTTTGTTATTCTTGATCCTTTTAATACTATCAACATGTAAAACCCAAAAATTTCGTCATTCTATATCATCTAAAAGTATGTCAAACATTAATTCCTTTTGATCAATCGCTTTCATCTGAAGGACCTTCAAGACGAATACAATCATACATAAGTCCTCTAAAAGGCCTATCACCTCTACTTTGCTTGATAAACATAATATTTGTTCCAAAACCAAGGAGAGAGCCAGGAACATTTATAGTATATAGTCTGTATATTCCATGTATACCATGTCTTGCTATCGCGTTATCCTTCCCTATCAACCCTGTCGAATAGTGAGGAGCATCGATTTCTGGATCATTGAATCGAACCTAAAACGTTGGAACAAACATGCAATTATAAGTCGCTAAAGCTATGTAGAAATAGCGTTTACCGTCCATTTTTAGGCCTTGTCTTTGAAATATAGTCTATGTCATGATGTTACAAATTCCACAGATGAAACTTCATGACAATGACTATTTTTCAATTACAGGACCAAAAAGCAGCTATTTGTCGGTCATAAATAAAATGATTGAGAAAGATTAGTTGTACATACTTGCAATTCAGCTTCATGTGCTGAGGCCAATGCTAGTTGAAGAGTATAGTTTGATGACTGATCAACATCTTCAAGATCAAATAGAACTTGCCATGTTGTTGGTGCATAAGTCTTGTTCCCATCATCACTATATATATCACCAAAGTCATAATCAAGATTCTATAAAGTCAGCGTTTGATACGACAAAAATTATTTTCTGGTATTTGGTTATGAGAATTATTTTTTTTTAAATCATTTTTGATGAATATTGACTAATTGTATTATTCTAAGCACATTAAGAATTTTCACTTATTACGCAAAGGGAAAATTTTAGTGATAAAAGCTATATCGATTCAGACTCTTCAAAAATGTTGTAAGATATAAATAGTGGATCATACAAATATATTCATTTTTCGAGGATCTGATTTATAGGTGCGACATCATTTTCGGAGGATCTGAGCAACATAGGATAATAGATGCTAAAGCATGTAAAGATGTAAAATATATCTATGATAAAAAATTATGTTGCTCGGATTCTCCAAAAAGTATCACCGGCTACATGTCGGATCGTACATTTTTGGAGGATCTAATATACAGGTGTGACAACATTTTTATAGAGTCCGGCAATATAACTACATAAGATTATATAAAAAAAAATGCTAAAGGGTGTAAAGGAGTTGTGAACATACTTGTAAAAATATCTATTGAGATGAGCAAAGAACCAATCTGTTTGATAGTTACTTAATCCAATAGTAAACACCAAATCATCATCAGGGTATATCTCTGTATACCTATCCCATAATCCATATTGCCTATACCTGAAAAAACCAACAAATTACATTTCTCGACAACAATAACATATTCAGTATAGTAGGGTCTACGTAGACCTAACACGTACCTTAATGAGGTAGAGAGGATGTTTCCGACACTCAAATTACATTTTTCAACAACAATCGCATATCTAGTATAGTAGAGTCTACGTAGACCTTACACATACCTTCTGTTAGGTAGAGAGGTTGTTTCCGACCCTCAAATTATATTTCTCAACAACAATAACATATTCAGTATAGTATGGTCTACGTAGACCTTACATGTACCTTGTGTGAGATAGAGAGGTTGTTTTCGACCCTCAGCTCAAGAAACCAACAAGAAATTGACACAAAAGTTAGATATTTAAATGGGATTTTTCTAACCTTTCTTGATTATGTACAACATATAATTGGTTCAAGAGTTTTGGTTGTGCATCAGGGATGAAGAATTCAGCAGCTGTTCTATCAGGAATTCCAATTTCCCACAATGTTGGACCATTTCTTGGAGCATCATATATAAGAGTTTCTACCCTTTTTCTTGATCCTGTTTTATACATAAACATACTAGATATGTAGATAAAGAATTTAATATTACTTACAACCAATCAATAAAAATTTCAATAGACACAAAGATCTCAGAAAGGGGAGTCTTGAAGCAACAGTAAAGTTTGTGACATGGAATCAACAAGCAATTTACATCATGACACCCTTTAGGTATGGCCCCTCCATAACCTTACATGAATACGAGTTGCTTCGTACACCAGACAAGACTTGTTTTAGGTACTAATTAGATTTGAACCCATAATTGTTGAAAGCATTGAATTTAAATCATCATGGATTCTACTTTTCACCTATGTTGCTAGGGACTCTCCAAAAATTATGTCTCACAGTGTCAGATCCTCAAAAAATGCACTACTTTTGGAGGATCCGGTATGCAATCAAGGTAAAAATAATGGACTTAAGATATCACCTAACTATTTGATGTAAATGGAAGAGTAGATATAACATTACTCTCTCCATTTTGATTTACCAATGTCGCTAAGGCAAAGGCCAAAGATGTTAAACTAGTCCCAGCTCTAGTCAAACATATACTTTGAGAAGCTTACTACATATTTAACCCCACAAGTTTTTTTTAAAAAAATCATTTTTTTTCTTAAACTCTATGTCAGTTCAAACATAGAATGAATGACGTATTTCCTGACCTGGCGTGACAATAATGTACGGATCGTACATGTAATCTCCAACAAATCCAGGCACCCAAGCAAATAAACTATAGTTCCCAGGAATAACATTCTTGATCAAGAAATATCCCTCACTATCAGTTTGAGTCCAAAATTGATAAGCCTAAAGAACAAAGATACAAAATGGTTAATTTTGCAATTCAACTAACAAGTACCAATTCACAAAAATGACCTAAAATAGATAAAATTTTGCAAAAATAGCCTAAAAAGAGATAGCAATTTGCAAAAAATAACCTTATTTTCTAATTGCCAAGATCCAACATTTCCAGGAGCAGCCAGTCCAATAAAAGCTGAATTTGCAATCATAAGACTTTGGCTAACATATCTACAAAAAAAGGCCAAAAATTTTGTTAACAAATCACTCATTTTTTAAACATAAAAGGGGCAAATTTATGTAAATGTACCTATCTCGAACGAGCCATCTGCCACTTACAATACCACATTGATCAGCTCGAGCATAATCCTCCAAAAGAGGGAAATTATACGGCCAATTTTCAGTCTCAACGAACATTTGTTCTTTTGCATCGGTCCAAAGTGTGAGAGTGTCTGGCTCATCAGGTGCAAGTGAGTTCATAATGTGTACTAAAGAACATTTGTTGTATAATTTAATAAGTATGTGAGTACTTGATAAATAATCCGGTCAATGGAATGACCATGTGTGTGACCATTTATCAAAGAATGACTCTGATTGGCAAAGGTTGATCTATTGATCGGTCAAGTCATATATATTGACCAAATAAGAAGATATGGCATTAAGAGAGTTAATGTACATCATCATGGACTCATATTTAGGCCAGCCACGAGCTAGTGGAACACGAGAGCCCATGATATCACCAAGTCCCAAAAATTTGGGCACAATATGAGTCATTCTCATTGAAATTTTTAAAAGCATACACGTGTCATACATCTATTGATTTGATGTGAACATAGGTACTTACATTTAGATTTACTGGGCCGGTATGAGAAGTAAGGTCTTGTTTGACGGGCCCACCCGTTCTGAACTCATCGGTTGGTGTAATCATCCAAAACCCGGTTCGTGGAGTCAGGCTGATCCATCCATGGACCCGGTTATCCTTGTTTTCACAAGAATATTGATATTTGTCATCAACCTAAACAAATAAATAAAATTTTAAGGGCACAAGAACTAAAATATAATAGGGATAATCACGGTCTTGCATGCTTCGGTCATCTAGTATACAAAATATACAGATAATATTCATATACTATAGTGTATATGTTAAGAATATTTCAGTCATACTGATAAACTAGTAGGCCGAACGGTATTTATATTCGTAACTTCCCAATGTATTGTATTGAAATTTACCTCTCCTTTGATGAAATAATTGTTTGGGTTTGTAAGAAGAACAGCTTCACTATAATCAAGTTTTTGGCCCACTTCACGATCATGGGCCGTTGGCATAATCCTTTGTCTTTCATCTGAAATTGCCATATATTGGAACGTGGACCAACAATGGAAATTATCAACTTCAATTATTTTCAAAAACAAAAACTATAAATCATAACCCCACATCCTTTTTAAAAATAAATAAATAATAATAATAATAATAAAGAAAACCAAATAGGGTGTGGGTGGGTGTTGGGTTGGGGGGGATGGGTTGATCAGTTCGCAAAACATCGCGTGTTAGCAGGGTTTGGCGAAGGGTCTCACCATGCTAGGAGTGGGATATCATTAGAGGCGTGGCTACATTGACCAAAGGGTGGTCATTTCATGAACACTTATCATCGAAAAATTTATACTGTTTGTATGGGAAATAATAATGTATATATAAGTCAAAAACAACTTTTTATAAGAGATATATACTAAAGTTTTGAACATTCTTATTAAAATTCCTAACTTCGCAATTGATAACTACTTTCACAACTCGAACATGATCAATAGAATTTTAACAATATGATAAGGAAATATATACATACAATTTTTCCTTGAGCTTGAAGACAATTCTTCCTTGGTAAACATCAATATCTGGCCATCCTTCTAAACGTTCCAAAATTCCATAACAATAAAATCCAGAAATTACTCTTAATATTATAAACCTACAAAAAAAAAAAAGGTGAAAATCAAATATTACATATCTTAAATAAATTATAAAAGCTTAAAACTATATAATTAAAAAAAAAAAAAGATTAGGACAAAAATTAGCACCTTTTGTCAATATTCATGGAAAGTTGTTTGGAATCTAAAGAATCCCAAGTCCTTGTGAATGAAAGCTCCACTTGATTTTCATCTTCCATAATAACCTTAAAATCTGCTGCATGAAGTCTGTATACATTTTATCGTTAACAAATCGTCTCGTATTTTTTCCTCCCACTAATTAACGAAGTTCTAATGTGAAATGAATTGACAAAATGCATCAAAATAAAAAGATATGAACTTATCCTAGTTATATTTAGATCAACTTACATGCAACTCGACTAATTCTATTTTACTCTTTTTCCAATTACGTTTAAGAATCAAAATTTGCAGAATATTAAAAAATATATACATATAGAGAACAAGTTATATACATATAGAGAACAAGAAAACTTACTTGTCAAAAATCCCTTTTTCATCTGGTTTGTTCCACACAATATCCCAATACCTAATTTTATTTTCAAGTATACAAAATTAAGTGAATATTATAACTAAGCAAAAATATTTAAAATGAAATAAATAAAAGGTTAAAAAAAAATTACCCTCTGTTATCATCTTTATTTCCATTTTCCAATAAATTATCAATTCCATTATATTGTATTCCAGTGACCATTCCACCAGGAATAGAAAAAGTAACATTAAATATTCCATTATCCACCACAACCTTCAAAAGAAAAAAAAAATTGAATAAGAAATAAATAAGAATATCCTATCAAATCTTCTATATTTCAACTTATATTGCTCGGACTTCAGAAAAATTTCATCAAATGTGTGTCAAATCACTCAAAAGTAAAATAGTACATTTTTGAAGGATCTACATCAATACAATAATATTTTTGAAAAACCTGTGCAACGTAAAAAGGTTTTAAAAGAGGAAAAAGAAGATTTTACATAATCATCATCCAGTCTAAGAATTTGCACTGGTGGAAAAGATTGCTGGTCTAGTTGACTGTTTTTCTTTAATACATTCCTGCAAAACAAATACCAAAAGAAAAAAAAAACACAAAAATTAAGAATCAAGTAATAGAAATGTGAAACTTTTCGAGATGAATTTAAATTTAATCAAGCTATAATTTGAATATCAAACATCGAGTAAAAAATCAAATAAAAATAAACATAACAGGAATAAGACTCTGAAATCTCGTATTCAAACTTTGAAAATGACAATATTACTACTAATAGAGAACACATCCCCACTACACCACACACTCACCCCACCTCAATTAGTAATGATAAAATTATATATATACAAAACATAATAAAATAAAAAAATTACTTATTTTTTCAAGAAAATATTTTCTGTCCAACAAAATAGGTCAAAAGTGGGTAACATAGAGTCACAAGTACCAAAAAAAAGTTAGATTCCTTATTCACGGGTTCACATTTAACTTCTACCACTTTCTTTTTGTATTTTAACCAAAAACCACCTGGCAGTGTTGATTGAATAAACCAACAAGTCAAACTTTTTATTATAACACATTAAAATACAAAAAAAAATATATATATATATATATAAACAAAACCAACGAAATTCAACATAAATTATTCATATTTTTTTTAACTTATATACATCCTGTAATTTTTCAGCGAACGAAATTATTTTCTAAAAATATTTTTTTCTTCCTTTTTAAATGTTTTTTTTAAAAAGATATGTTCACGAGATCATATTGTGTGGTGTGAAAAGTAAAACAAAAAGATAGGAATTTGGATGAATCTTTTTCATTAATGGAAAGTTGACAAAGTTAGTTTATATGAGAACGAAAAAATATGTGTGTGAAATATAATGGCAAATTCTTAGAGCACTTTTTGTTTTTTCTATCACATACAAACTTGACATGTGTCATTCACTCAATATTTTAAATTATTTTCAATAACATATTTTTATAATTTTACGAGTAAAGTCTGAATAACATTGAGACTACACAGTCTTTACTTCTATCTTCATACGACAGAATGGCAATTTTCTATCGAAATTGGCTCAAGATAATTTTTTTCTAGAGTTTTTTTTACAAAAAAATCAGTATGGATTGAACCACAAATAAGGAGAAGAAAATGCAAAAGAGTATATATAAAGGTATGTAAATTCTCCCAAAGAAATATTGGTATCATTCTAACCTGTGAGTTGCCTATTAAGATTAATGGCTTAGTGGTAAACGAAGCAGGATAAAAATATAAGAAACACAATTAAATTTTCACCAAAACCAAAAAAACGATCATTTTACCGTTTAATTTTTCTATCTGTCTAAAGTCTTGATAACGAGATCATAAAATTTTTATACTAGCAAAAAATATCAATGAAATAGTTGATGTGTGCCAGCTAACTCAAACACCATAATTATATAAAATACAAAAATATCAGTTCAACTAAGACATGAACAAACATTAAACATACAATTAAATCTTAGTCAATTCTTAAATTAAATGCAGGTCAATAACAGAATTCTAATTAAAATAAAAGTAAAGAACACTAACTGTTTTGTTAATGTAGATTCAGCCAGCAAAAATAGTTGAAGCAAAATTCCCAATAATCCAAGAATAAAGCTCCATTCTTTCTTCATTTTTCTCACCAATTCTAAACAAAATTTTCACAAAAAGAAAAACAGATAAATATATATAAAAGAATCATTTTCTCGTATACAACGAAAAATAAAATTCTAAGAAGAAAAAGATTTTATATATATATATATATATAAGACAATGCATATACCTCTTGTGCCGTATATATAATGTGAAGAAAGTAAGACAAGAAGAAGAAAAAAAAAATTAAAAAAATTAAAAAATATATTTTTTTTTGGCTTGTTTTTTTACTAGGGGGTGGGGGTGGGTGGGTATTAGGAAGAAGTGTGTGTGAAATATTTAGTGTGAAATCCAAAAGAGTAGTAAAAGCGTTACAACTTACAAGATTTGTTTTGAGAGTAAAATTAGAGCTCATTTCTTGGGTTTATATAGAGATAGTTATGGCATGTATTTCATGTGATAATTTGTGTTCTGCGTGGTATCTCACGTGTATTATGTCACATAGGATATATGTTTACTTGTTTAATTTTAGATATAAGTTTAATTAATATTTATTTGTGCACACCCAAAATTGAAAGATGTAAATGTTAGCTGAAATCAAATTAAGAGTCTGTTTGGTTTTATTTTAAAAAGTAGATTTTAAATCAAAAATAAAAAATCAAACTTAAACACCTTTTAAGTCAAAAAATAAAAAGTAGGGGGACTACTTTTGGGTTTTGACTTATTTTAAGTAATTTTTACTTATTTTAAGTTATTTTTAACCTTGCCATACACTTACTAACTTTTACTTTAAATCATTTTTTATTTATTTTAAGTTATTTTTATGTTTGTCAAGCACAGAAGAAGTCAAAAATTGACTTAAAAGTAGGTTTGACCAAATCTTATCAATCCAAATGACCATTTATGCATTATGTCTTAAATTTACTTATGCTCTAATTGATTAATTCCATTAAAATTTTCTTCTCTTGGAAGACTATCCCCCAACTTTCCTACCCCGTTATCATTAATTTAGCTTCACACCGTGTAAAACCTAGCTAAGTATTTTAGAGAAGGGCGTTTTTAATTGAGAATTTACTCAAATTCGAGACTTTTTATCAATGATAAACGAATTTTATTTATCTCATCACATTCTAATTAGTGATAACGGAATGTAAAGGCAGATAGGGATCTCATAAGGCATGTTAGGGAACGATTTCTTCTGGTAATGTTTTTTCAACCGAGTTCATCGCATCAGACTTACTTATTGTGATTTACATCTAGTTCCTATGTAGTTTTGTAGTTATTACACATGAACGAATTTATTCAATGCGTATCTGAAGTTAAAATAGCGGCTACAAATTTTTATGAGATCCAAAACAAAATCTTTTCTATAGAAGTTTCGTTCGTGTAGATATCTACCTTTTGATTACTATAAAGAACATGTACTATAAAAAAAATTATATATTTTTTTATTAAAAAAAACTAATTATTATAGTTAAATGTTATGAGTATCTAAGTTAAGTCCTTAAAGAAACTTTTATCTCGTCAGATTAATATTTATCTGATGAACTCTCCTTGTTTTAGCTTAAATTAACTTTCCTAAAAGGAGATTAATGATATTAATTGAGCAATTTATGAATATTAAGTGTATATATATATATATATATATATATATATATATATATAAAGTAAATATGAAGAAGTGTAACCATTCCCTTTAAATCTGTGATCAAAGTCTATTTTTTGTGTTAATTATAAGAATGAGTATTTTGTCATGATTTAAGTTCATGATACTTATAGTTCGTTTTGAATTAAGGCTCACATAAATTTTTCTTTGAAAATGTGTACCATGTAAATTTACTTATAACTTCTAAAACTTTTTACTTTCTTCTCTCATTTCGATATGAGATTAATCTAAGATATCATATCCATTTTATTATTAGAAGCTTGTAATTAACTTAGAAATTCAACAATCCTAATTGACCCGCCCTGAACATCACTGGTTCACTTTTGGTTGTTAATTCTACTTATATTTAATTTGGCCATTCAATTATTTTGTCAAATACTAGAAGTTTGGGGTAGTTGGTTTTGTGGCTTAAACATTTGACTAAATTCACCTAATATTATGAGTTAGGACAACTAGCATAGGGACCAACATAAGAATATTTAGTATTGTCAAACTATGAAAGAAAATTAAACTATTACTCTCTCGTTTTAAAATATTTATCATTCTTAATAGAAGTATTAATTTCAAATTACTTGTTATTTAAAAATGTAAAGTAAAATTAATTATTTTTTCCTACTTTACCCATAGGTCTTAAAGACTACAAATATTTCAATTATGACTCATAAATAGAGTATTTCGTGAAGACAAATATCTATTATAATTAAAAGTATTTTTTTAAGAAATGTGTAATTAAAAAATATACATTTTTTCAACCATATTTTACGTCTAGAATTAGTAGGATTTTATCTCCATAAAGACAACTCAACATTAAAATAGGCTTTTCTTGATTTTGTCAACCTCAACATTAATGTGTATTAATCTACTTATAAATATTGGTTTTTTTAAAACAAAATTAAGAAGTCATTTATATCTCTTTCTGTTTCAAATTCATCCATTTTTTGTTTCATTTAATTAGTTGGAGCACCAATTAAATGAGATCTCTAAGAAAATAAAATACAAAAAAAAAAAACAAAAAAACCGTGTGATTAAGATTATTAAATGTCTTTTGATGAGAAGGGGGTTTAAGCAACAGTTCAACATATTCATTTAAATACAAAGCATAAATAAAAATATAAAAATTCAATAATATTTGATAAGAAAATTGTGATTAGTTGTAAGACGAATATATTAGTTTAGTTTAAATTCTATATTCAGTTTTATTAAAAAGTGTGCGAAAGTTATAAAAGACAGATAATATGAACAGAAAAGAATAATTACCATGGGAAAGGGACTTTAATTTTTTTTTGTCACTATTAAAAAACGGAATTTGTTGGTTTCGAAGCCAGTTCTTGGTTTTGTAACAAACTAATTTGTGATTATTATGAATATTAATTACAGATAATGCCATATTTAAGAGGTTAAGATTAGCGTTATTAGCATGGTCCATCGGTGGAAGCAGATTCAAAATTTAAATTGTATATGGATTCAACCTTTTAAGAACCTTAACAATGAATGTATTATATTTTTATAGTCACGGGTCACAATTTTAATAAGTTTTAATACATAAACTAATTCTATAAAGAAATGATAAATATCTATAATTGAACGTATATATCAAACTAATTCAACTTATTTTGAATTTCACTTTTTAGTAAGTTTTATTTTTATAGGTACCATATAGAACCTCCACCCCCACCTTGAAAAAGATAATAAAAATAAAAATAAAAATAAAAGAATGGACCCTTACAAGAATTAAAAATAATAAGAAAACTCAAATTTGCTAAATATGAAAAAAATTATACAACTCAATTGACAAAAATTAATAATCAAGAAGAGCATTTTTCAACTATTTAACACAAATTGATAATCATATAAAAAAGGAAAATCATCAAATGACGATATAAAAAACATTTTTTCTTCAAAAATTGAATTAATTTACGAAAATTTGCAATCACGAACAAGAATTTTATATTGTTTAATATTCATTAGAAATCAATTATTATGGATGGTTTATAATCTGTTAAAATGACTAGAGACTAAATTTCATTGATATTGACTATAAATTCTAGGGAAATCTATCATTATTTCAAATAGTTTTCGAGCAAAATTCATTCTTTTTCGTTAAACCTGGAGCAATTGTTAGTAGGAATGACATTTTAAAACTACTTCGTTAACGTGGAGGATATTTTTAAGCTACGTAGTTCGAATAATATGCAAGGCTCTCAGTTTGAATAATTCAAAATTATTTGTAACCTCATTAACTCTTTTCAACTTCTATACCAAATATAGGTCATAGGAGGCTCTTTCTGACGTTCAATTTTCAAAAAAGTCAAACTCTATAGGTTATAATTAGGTCAAGAAACTTTGTTGTCATTCTCCTTAATAAAAAAAATTCGAAAAGTGACTTCTATTGATATAACGCATCTCTTAAGAAAATTTTGATTAGAATTAAAATAATTATTTTTAGTATGATGATCAAATAATATGAAACAAAAGGAGCATTTTCATTGTCTAGTGACTTTAATATGAAAATACTTTTTGTAGAAGTATTCAAAAAGTGAATATAAAATGCACTTGTTGCTAGAATTCTGAGGGATCAAAAGTGCTAAAATAAAAAAGTTATGATGAAGATGTGGACGTTTTTATATTTTTTGCGATCATGTGATACCAAATTAAAAGGACCACTCGTGACTTTTAATTAAACTTATTATGATCCATAATAAAATAAAATAAAAAATTTAGAACCATTTTGTGTTGCAAAGTTTTCACACAAGAAAAGAATTATGAAATGTTTTACAAAGGTTAATATGTTCAAGCCTTAGAGAATAGAGTTATTAGATACCTATACTTGTAAAATAAAATTGGTATTCTGCGAATTAGCTGAGGTGCACATAAGATAGACCCGAGACCACGATTATAAGGGTAAAAAGGGAAAAACAACCGATTTTTGTGTTGTGCAAATGTACATGAAAATGAATAAATATAATGTTACTCACAATTGAA
>NC_064292.1:55279324-55318085 GCF_019186545.1 Solanum stenotomum
AAAAAAACCGTGTGATTAAGATTATTAAATGTCTTTTGATGAGAAGGGGGTTTAAGCAACAGTTCAACATATTCATTTAAATACAAAGCATAAATAAAAATATAAAAATTCAATAATATTTGATAAGAAAATTGTGATTAGTTGTAAGACGAATATATTAGTTTAGTTTAAATTCTATATTCAGTTTTATTAAAAAGTGTGCGAAAGTTGTAAAAGACAGATAATATGAACGGAAAAGAATAATTATCATGGGAAAGGGACTTTAATTTTTTTTTTTTGTCACTATTAAAAAACGGAATTTGTTGGTTTCGAAGCCAGTTCTTGGTTTTGTAACAAACTAATTTGTGATTATTATGAATATTAATTACAGATAATGCCATATTTAAGAGGTTAAGATTAGCGTGATTAGCATGGTTCATCGGTGGAAACAGATTCAAAATTTAAATTGTACATGGATTCAATCTTTTAAGAACCTTAGCAATGAATCTATTATATTTTTATAGTCACGGGTCACAATTTTAATAAGTTTTAATACATAAACTAATTCTATAAAGAAATTATAAATATCTATAATTGAACGTTTATATCAAACTAATTCAACTTATTTTGAATTTCACTTTTTAGTAAGTTTTATTTTTATAGGTACCATATAGAACCCCCACCCTCACCTTGAAAAAGATTAAAAAAAAAAAAAGAAAAAAAAAGAATGGACCCTTACAAGAATTAAAAATAATAAGAAAACTCATTTGCTAAATATGAAAAAAATTATACAACTCAATTGACAAAAATTGATAATCAAGAAGAGCATTTTTCAACTATTTAACACAAATTGATAATCATATAAAAAAGGAAAATCATCAAATGACGATATTAAAAACATTTTTTCTTCAAAATTGAATTAATTTACGAAAATTTGCAATCACGAACAAGAATTTTATACTGTTTAATATTCATTAGAAATCAATTATTAGGGATGGTTTATAATCTGTTAAAATGACTAGAGTCTAAATTTCATTAATATTGACTATAAATTCTAGGGAAATCTATCATTATTTCAAATAGTTTTCGAGCAAAATTCATTCTTTTTCATTAAACCTAGAGCAATCGTTAGTAGGAATGACATTTTAAAACTACTTCGTTAACGTGGAGGATACTTTTAAGCTACGTAGTTCGAATAATATACAAGGCTCTCAGTTTGAATAATTCAAAATTATTTGTAACCTCATTAACTCTTTTCAACTTCTATACCAAATATAGGTCATAGGAGGCTCTTTCTGACGTTCAATTTTCAAAAAAGTCAAACTCTATAGGTTATAATTAGGTCAAGAAACTTTGTTGTCATTCTCCTTAATTAAAAAAATTCGAAAAGTGGCTCCTATTGATATAACGCATCTCTTAAGAAAAATTTGATTAGAATTAAAATAACTATTTTTAGCATGAGGATCAAATAATATGAAACAAAAGGAGCATTTTCATTGTCTAGTGACTTTAATATGAAAATACTTTTTATAGAAGTATTCAAAAAGTGAATATAAAATGCACTTTTGTTGCTAGAATTCTGAGGGATCAAAAGTGCTAAAATAAAAAAGTTATGATGAAGATGTGGACGTTTTTATATTTTTGGGATCATGTGATACCAAATTAAAAGGACCACTCGTGACTTTTAATTAAACTTATTATGATCCATAATAAAATAAAATAAAAAATTTAGAACCTTTTTGTGTTGCAAAGTTTTCACACAAGAAAAGAATTAAGAAATGTTTTACAAAGGTTAATATGTTCAAGCCTTAGAGAATAGAGTTATTAGATACCTAACTTGTAAAATAAAATTGGTATTCTGCGAAATTAGCTGAGGTGCACATAAGATAGACCCGAGACCACAATTATAAGGGTAAAAAGGGAAAAACAACCGATATTTGTGTTGTGCAAATGTACATGAAAATGAATAAATATAATGTTACTCACAATTGAAATAAAGAAATTACTCACTTTTAACTCCAATAGTGGAGAATATATTTACTTGTGTCACATAAGGTAAATATAGACAAAATTTTATGATAAACACTAATCGGTAATTTGGTAGAAGAATCTTTACGTTGTCAATGTATATACATATTTATCACTCTCCAAAACTCATTAATGAAATCACATTGAATATGTTGTCGTTGAATGACCATTTTATCATTGATGAGGTCCTTCTAAACGAAGATAATCATACATTACTCCCTGAAAGGGGTTAGTAGCTATTGCTTGTGTAAGAAAAATTGTGTTTGTTCCATTTACAAGTAGATTCCCCTTTACTTCGATACTATAAAGAAAATATAATCCATGAATACCATGTCTCGCGATTGCATTATCTCCCCCTATTTTCCCTGTCGTAAAATGAGGTTCAACAACTTTTTCATCGTTGAAACGAACCTTAAAAAGAAAGAAAAACAACAAAAGTCAATTTTTCATGTATCATTTAAACATAAACAAAAGGAATAGAAATATTAACTTGATTGAAATGAAACATACTTGTAGTTCAGCGCTTTGAGCTGCTGCAAGAGCCATTTGGAGAGTGTAATTTGATGCATTGTCAACAATTTCAAGGTTAAATATAATTTTCCATGTGGTAGATATATAGGTCTTGTTTCCTATGTTCCTGCACAAGGAAGTGACATAGTTATTCAACAACAATAACAACAAATTTTGTATAATCTCAAGCCTTATATTTATATATATATATATATTTAGCTTATGGTTAGAGAATGATGCCTATATATATGTATGTCAATACATACATACTATGCCTTGATGGGTAATTTACAAAAAAAATAAGTGGCATTCTGGAACACTGAGCTCACACTATGTGTGAAGGCCGTTTTCATGGCTTCAAAGTGACCTCTTGGTCACATGACGGCACTTCGTACCGTTACGCCAGATTCCCCTTCGTTACAAATTGTCCAGGAATTGACGACTTACACATTCAGTGACTTTGGCACTAGAAGTTCCCAAATTGAGACTATAGGGTAAATTCAATATAATAGAAAAGAGGTTAATTCACAAAAAAAGTAAAATGGCAGTCTGACGCACTAAGTTCCCACTATGCATGGGGATCAAGAAAGCGAAACAACTTGAACTCATGACCTCTTGGTCACACGGCAACACATCTTACTGACGCACCAAATTAAATCTCCCCTTACTTACAAAAATGAAAATAACTTCAAAAACAAGAATTATAGGAGACTCTAGGGAGTATAATACATACCTAGTAACATGAGCAAAAAACCAATCTTTTGAATAATTGCTAGTCCCAACATTGTAGACAAGATCATTTTCAGGATATAAAACACTATATTGTTTCCACAAACCATATTGTCTAAATCTGCAAACCAAAAATAAAGTGAATGAGCTACAATATTTTCAGTATAACAAGAAAATATTCAAAATAGTCATTGAACATTTTTCGATCTTACATTGATTCAAAATTGTTTTGGTATACGTGTACGTTAAATTCTAGAGGTGGTGTTGGAACGAAGAACTCAGCAGTTGTTCGATCTGGTACACCAATTTCCCAAAGTGTAGCTCCATTTCTTGGAGGATTATAAACCAAACTCCCTAATTCAATACTAGAACCTACATTTCGATACACATGAAAATTGAAAGAAAACGAAAATGAGTTCATAAGAGCATTGAAATTAACAAATATGAGTAGTACAATAGTCTCATTCTAAACAAACATCGAATCAACAACAACAACATATCCAGTGTGATCCCATAAGTACTGTAGTCTAGAGCTAAACTTTGAATTAACAAATAACATAAGGACTAAGTAAGAAATCAAAACCTGGAGTAACTTGTACATCAAAAGTGTATTTGTAATCCCCAATTATTCCTGGGACGGTTGCATACAAGTTATAAGTACCGGATATGACATTTTCTATGGTGAAATTCCCCATAGCATCTGTTTTAGTCCAAAACTAATAACCCTGAAAACAAAACGAAATAAAGTTACTATATTAATAATCTATATAATTAAAAAAATTCTTTAAATAATTTTATGAATCATGCAACTTTACTTTGTTTTCTCTTTGCCAAGATCCAACATCTCCTGGTGGTGCTAACCCTATATAACCGTTGGATGCGGGTATTAAAGTCGTAGTGCTGAAAATACAAATTATAGATGTTAAATATTAGTGAAATTTTATTTAATTACACAGGATAATGCACAAGTATCCTAGACTATGACTGAAATTTTAGAAACATATTTTAACTAAACTAAGGTCATATTACCTCTGAACTCATTTGTTTTGTAAATTTATACACCTTTTGGCTTACATAAGCACAAACCATGACTCCACGTAGTTGAGGCGCGTGTGAGATGTTTGAATGCCACGTAAGTCAAAAAAGTGTACAAAATTACAAAAAAAAAAAAATGGGTTCAGGATATAAACACTAGACATAACTACCTGTCGTTAACAAGAAGTTGGCCTCGAATAATTCCTCTTTGATTAGATTTGATGTACTCTTCCGAAACTGGAAAATCATAAGGCCAGTTTGCAACTTCTTGATTCATCTGTAAATTCGACGTGGAACGTAAAAAGAATAACACATTTTTCTATCTTTAGAAACTATTTAACTTTAAAATGTTCATTTTATCCTGAGATGATTTATAGTCAGACAAACATCTATAACTTGTTTTAAACTATAAGTTTTCAAAAGTTTTTTTTTTTCTTTCTTNTTTCTATGGTGAAATTCCCCATAGCGTCTGTTTTAGTCCAAAATTGATAACCCTGAAAACAAAACGAAATAAAGTTACTATATTAATAATCTATATAATAAAAAAAATTCTTTAAATAATTTTATGAATCATGCAACTTTACTTTGTTTTCTCTTTGCCAAGATCCAACATCTCCTGGTGGTGCTAATCCTATATAACCGTTGGATGCGGGTAATAAAGTCGTAGTGCTGAAAATAAAAATTATAGATGTTAAATATTAGTGAAATTTTATTTAATTACACGGGATAAGGCACAAGTATCCTAGACTATGACCGAAATCCCTGATACACATTTTAACTAAACTAAGGTCCTATTAGCACCAAACTCATTTGTTTTGTAATTTTATACACATTTTGGCTTACATAAGCACACACCATGACTCCACATAGTTGAGGCGCGTGAGAGATGTATGGATGTCACGTAAGTCAAAAAAGTGTACAAAATTACAACAAAAAAAAATGGGTTCAGGATAAAAACACTAGACATTATAACTACCTGTCGTTAACAAGAAGTTGGCCTCGAATAATTCCTCTTTGATTAGATTTGATGTACTCTTCCGAAACTGGAAAATCATAAGGCCAGTTTGCAACTTCTTGATTCATCTGTAAATTCGTAAAAAGAATGACACATTTTTCTATCTTTAGTAACTATTTAACTTTAAAATGTTCATTTTACCCCGAGATGATTTATAGTCAAACAAACATCTTTAACTTGTTTTAGACTATAAGTTTTCAAAATTCTTTTTTTCTTTCTTGAATTCCATATCAAGTCAAACAACATCACATAAATTGGGATGACGGGAGTACCAAATAGTAAACGGTTAAGTCGTTACCCTTCTCTTAGCATCATCCCAGAGTATGGTGGGATTGTCCATAGCTGAAGAATTTGAGTTAAGATAGAGAAATACAGGGCCAATAACTTTTTTCCATGGCTCTCCTTGTTGAAATTTGATAACAAGATCATCTCCAGCAAAATGTCTACTTACAAATATCTGAGATTATGAAGAAATATTCAATAACTACTACTACTATTACTAGTACGTCTGAGTTTCAAACAAGTCGTATATAATTAGTTCAAATGTACTTACAGAAAGTACAGTTGGACCAACATGTGAAGTAAGATCTTGTTTGTAAGGTCCTCCAGTACGAAATTCATCATTCGGAATTTTCATCCAAAATCCTACTGGAGGATTAGTAGAACTTACCCATCCATGAACTCTATCGTCTTTGTTATCAGTTGCATAAAAGTATTTGTCATCCACCTACAAATTTGTAGATGTAAATTTAGGAAGTCACAGGTTCGAGCTATGGAAACAGACTCTTGCAGAAATAAAAGGTAAGAATAATTGCATACAATAGACCCTTGTGGTATGACCCTTCTCTGACCTTGTGCATAGTAGGACCTTAGTACATCGAGCTTGCACTTCTCTATCTAGGACGAAGGACAACATGTTCGTATAATAAAAACCTTCAATCTCCTCCTTAACATAGGTATTGTTGACGATATAATTAAGTAAATAAAAGTGTGTCATATAACATATTAAGCTTTTAGATGATCTGGTCACACGTTCAACAGATACATGGTCTAGAATACGATGGATCTTACCTCTCCTTTTAGAGTTGGATTAGTTGGATTTGTCAAAAGAACAGCTTCTTTGTAGTCAAGCACCTTCCCCGTCTCTCGATCCACTGGCATTGGCATGATCATCTGCCTCTCCTCCGAGATAGCCATGTAATGAAACCTATAAATAAAAACCATGAAGTTTTATTCAACAACATACACATTGTATTCCCACAGGTCGGATCTGGGAAGGGTGGAGTGTACACAGACCTTATCTCTACCTTGTGGAGATAGAGAGGTTGTTTTACAAAAGACCCTCGGCTCAAAAACAGATGATATCTTAAGTAAATGATGAGAAAATTTAATCTAGTACATGTCCTGTTGAAGCTTGAAGACAACTCTTAAATTTTTGATATATACAAGGGGCCATCCTTCTAAACGTTCAACGATAGCATACGTATAAAATCCAGGGGTGTCTCGTAACATCACAAACCTGAAAATTCATTGATTTAGCATACGTATACAAAATTGAGATTTCTGGAAAAAAAAATATGAAAAAATTGTGCTTTTATAGTACACTTCACCTTAAGTCACTGTTTAATGGAAGTTCATCAGATTGAGAAGCATTCCATGTACTTTTAAACGAAATTTCTGCCTGGTTTTCGGTATCCATTATGACCTCGAAACTATTTCCCAAGAACCTGGATTTTACGCGAAAAATGGACTTATAATTTTGTATGATCGAATTTCATGTATCTTCTAGAAGGTAATGGATTACTTTTTTCGAGCTCTTTTAGATGTTGTACGATTCCAAAAAATATCCCAATACCTGAAAAATGTCACAGGTTAAGCCAAACAAATTGAAACAGAGGGAGTAAGATGTTTATAGGTTATATACCCTCTATTTTTTTCAACATTTTGAGTCGCGAGTAAGTTGTTGACTCCACCATATGATATGCTTGTAACGACACCATATGGTATTGATAATGTAACATTGGCAATGCCATTGCTCATCGTCACCTGAAGAGAGACAACATAGGATAAACACGCGACAACATGTGAAAATTCGTGGATCAAAGTACAACAATTAAGCATGATGTACAATTAGACATGTACTGGCTAGTTTAGGTAGGTAAACAGAATGATGGATAGTTAGAGGTATAAATTTACTTGGTTAGTTTGTATATCCAATCTAACAATCGGCGTTTCTATCAATCTTCTCCTGTTTTCGGAACAATAAACAGCAAATCAGTATGCAAATCTTCATAGAGATTAGATTACTTCTATCAACTTAAAAGGACTAAAATGCAGAAAATACCCTGTTTTAGATTTATACAAGAAATATCTCACATAATCAAAATCGAAACTTTTGTGATATCTCAACTTTATTCAGACACGTTGTTTACACCAAATCAATGAATATATGACGAGTGTATTCTACAGGGATGTACCTTGGCTCTAATGCCAAGTAAAAATTAAATTGGTTGATTTATAATCTGCATTTTAGCTTATTTCAATCTAATCAATTTAAATTGAAGTAACTTTTGGATGGGTAATAACCCACCCATTTATTAATTTTGTTGATGAGTAAGTTATATAGATCAACTTACTCGCACCTCAATTATATCTTCAGATATAATCACTACCAAGTACATTGCTGCCTCTTACGATAGTGTTCGGCCCAACTTGTAAGCATATTAAGAATTCACTCGACTATTCCACTCGATATCTACTATTACACGTCATCATACTTGTTACCACAATTGAATTTTCCCACTAAATCACACTAAGTTGTGAAAGAACTTTATTATAACACGTTAAAATACACTAATAAATTAAGAATTAAATAAAAGAAATAGAGACTTACCCATCAACTACAAACAACAATGTAAAAGCAACCATAGTAAACTCCACAACATACAATAAGCTTAGTTGCATATTCTTCCCCATGTTCTGCATTTTCACAATATAAATATTAATTGAGTAAGATAAATTAATTAATTAAATATATATGGTACATCTGTTAATTTGAGGTAAATATAAGGTACGAATAATAATTTACTTAATTCATCTACTATGGTTGCTGAAGCCATTAAATTAATTAAATGTCACAACATGAGTTGCAAAAATTAGGAGTTAGTCACGGACGTATGTAGCATAAGGACAGAAAATGTAGTTAATTATGTTCAACTCTTTTGACTTATACCTATATATAATTATTTAAATAAGTGAAATTAGTTGTAATTATTTAAATAGTAAAGTACAATATTGTAAATAACGAAATTTTGTGGGGTTCTATCAGACAAGTTCAATTTTAATTAAGATTCTTAGAGATTACTCTGTCATAAACTCTAGTTCAGGTATAAAGAAAAGGTAATATGTTTTCATGAAGAAGCATCTCGAATATTCCGTACATTCTTGAAATATTCATTAAGAGATCAAGCTATGATCAGACTTTTTTTACCAATCAAATATTTCAATCTTCTTCACATTAATATCAAATAAATTCCAAAAAAGTCCAAATCATCCTAAATTTACGAAATATATTATTAAGAAAGGAAACTACCTGCGCACTGTTTATTAATAAAATATTCTTATTTTCTTATATTTTATTTATAATTAAAATTTATTTTGCATGCATTAAAATTTGTTGCAAACAAATATGTTACAACATATTAAATTACAACAACAACAACAACAACATACCCAGTGAAATCCCACTAGGTGGGGTCTGGGGAGGGTAGAGTGTACGCAGACCTTACCACTACCTCGTGGAGGTAGAGAGACTGTTTCCGGGAGACCCTCAGCTCAAGTGCAACACAGCCAAGTAAAGGAAGAGAAATATATAAAACATAACATCCAACAAGAAAAATAGTGTATAATCAACAAAGGAGACAATACATCAAGAAAATAATGTGAGAAGTGAAACGCAGTAAACAACATAAGGCTATAGGAATCACAGACAAGAACTACAAGTGCAAGGCTAAGACTACTACAAACGCTAACAACCCATACCCTCGCAAGGGAAGACAACACGCTAACCCTACTAACCTTCAACCTTACAACATATTAAATTACGTGGGTTCAAAATGAAACCCATTTAAAGACAAAAAAGGAAACAAATATAACAAACATTAACATGCAAAGGGGGGTAAAGGATTGTATTTACTTGTTAACTATGTGAAATGAAATAGATTTTCCTCCTCATTAATATGCCTATGAATTATGCGAAATAAAATAAATTTGCCCTTATTTTTTTTAGGTGAGGAAGCTTAGAATTCAATGATATCATGTGTTACACAAATAAGGTCTAAGGATTAAAAATTCTAAATAGAGGGTAAATTTGAATTTTTCACAAAATTCAAAGGCAAATATGATCAGTTCTCATAGTTCAAGAACAAATACGACTCTTCCAGCAATCACTATCTCTCTCCATCACTATTATCGTCATCACCTCCATCATCATCCCCTTTAGCATGCAATATAAAATATTATTTTAATGTAAAAGTATAACCTCACAAAATTCAAAGAAAATAAGAAAAAAAGGTGATTTACGACAGAAATAGTGGCACGAAAAGATAAAAGATGAATAAAATAATCCTATAGCCCCCAACAAAATGAAAAAAAAAAAAACACAAACAAAACAGAAGCTATATATTTGTGATAATTCAAAATTCCTACATACCTCTTTGTGGATTTTTTGTTTCTTTGTTTCTTCAAAGTCTCGTATGTTTCTCTTGTGGCAAAAAAAAATTGGGAGAGACAATTTCTCATACGTTTATATAATAATATCATATCATTTATTTAAAAGAGACTATAGAAGGAAAACTACATCTAACCAAAAAAAAAAAAAAAAAAGGAAAACTACTAATTAAGTAAATTTTAAAGGTAAATATATTGTGATTTATATATATGATTTTTGCACGTATCTATGAGGAAGAAAATTAATCATTAAGCTATCGAAGCAAAAGTCATCTATTTTATAATCAAGATGCTAAATCTTTCTTTTTTCTTCAATTAGAATTATACCTTCCTTATTTGTCCTGCATTTTAAAAGGTATATAGAGATATATATACTCATACGGGTCCATTTTAGTTGTCATGCTTATTAAAACAGACTTTATTTCAAAATAATTGTTATTTTAAAAAATTCAGATATAATTAATTATTTGTTTCCTCCTTTACTCTAGAGATTGATATTATTAATAATGTGGTGAAAAAAGATAGTAGTATAAATTTAAGCAAAGAGTAATCAAGGATAATTTAGTCAAATTACTAGTATTTTTTAAAAGGGCGTACAGGGAAAAATATGACAAATACAATGGATCGAAGGGAGTACTCTTGTTATAGAGTTTTTTTTATACCATATATATATGTATTTCAATTTAATTCTAATTAATGGTGTATCTGATTATAAAAAGGTATCTTTTAAATTAGTTATAGTGTGCGTAAGTTAAACTCTTTCTTTATATAACACCTATTTTCTAAATAGGTAGTCAAATTTTATATTTATATTGTTTTCAAATGAAGAAAGAAGTAAGAAACAATTTTTTAATATTTTTGGTAGTTGAGTAGTTGGTTGGCTTGCAAGTTTCGAATGGTAAATTAGCTAACAATTTGTTGTGACATGTTTTAGGCCTTTTTTCTTTTGCTTTCAGTTTTAGTTATATTACTTTTTTTTTTTACTTTATTAAAATGTTGCATCAATTTAATTATCTCAAGTGATTTACTATTGTCCTTCTCCTCAACAGTTTAAATATTTCTAATGGATCTTATCGTTTTTACTTTTAAATATAACGTCTATAACCAAAAACAAAGAGATAATGGATCGAAAATAATAATTTTTTTATTACTGATGAGGGCCTTCAAAACGAAGATAATCATACATTACACCTTGAAATGGGCTAAGAGCCAGTATTTGTGTAAGAAAAATTGTGTTTACTCCATTGATAAGCAATTTGCCTTGTATTCCAATGCTATAAATCCAATATAATCCATGAATTCCATGTCTTGCAATCGCATTACTTCCCCCTATATGTCCTGTTGTAAAATGAGGCGTTTGCGCTTTTTCATCGTTGACACGAACCTTAAGGAAAAAAAAAATCTATGTAAGTCATATCAAATAAAATTTATCTTGTCACGTTAGGCAAGTTAGAGATATAGTATTCCGTGTATTATATTATATGACATACACACATGTGTTGCTTGCACTATTCAAAAATATTGTCACACTCCTGTCAGATTTTCCATAACTATATAACTTTTGAAGAATCCGATACAAATCAGATACTATTTTTAAAGAGTTCAAGCAGCATAACATATATTCAAAATAATAAGTCAAGCTAAGTAATCAAAAAGGGTATACAAATACATACTTGTAGTTCAGCTTGTGAAGCTGCAGCAATAGCCAATTGGAGACTGTAATTTGAGGCATTACTAACATTGGCAAGGTTAAATATAATTTTCCATGTAGTACCTTTATATGTGTTGTTTCCTATTTTCCTGAAGAAAAAAAAAAATCCACCAATTTTCTTGTGAAATCGATCTTCCATGTTATGTTCTATATAGATAATTTACTATAGCAATCAAAACATATCAAAGAGAATGTCATTATTATAAAGAGATTAGACCGTATAAACGAGCTTACCTAGTAACATCAGCAAAAACCAATCTCTTGAATATTTGCTAGTCTCAACATTGTAGACAAGATCAAGTTTAGGATACAAAACACTATATTGTTTCCACAAACCATATTGTTTAAATCTGCAAACCAAAATAGATTAATAAACAACAATCATTTTACAATTTATTTTAAAAATATAAAATATATAACAAGTAAATTTTTGGAACTTACCTTGATTTAGAATTATTTTTGTATTCGTGAACTTTGAATTGTGGAGGTGGATTTGGAATAAAAAACTCAACAGCAGTTCTATCTGGTACACCAATTTCCCAAATTGTAGCTCCATTTCTTGGAGGATTATACAACAAAACACCTAATTTAATATTTGAACCTATATATAGGTACACACAAAAAAAAATAAAAAAAAAGATTAGAAAATATTGTTTTGAATTAGGAAAAAATAACAAGTGAGTAATTAAGTAAGAAAGTAAAATTAACTTGGAGTAACATTTATAATTGAAGTGTATTTGTAATCTCCGAGAATTCCTGGGACTGTTGCATACAAGTTATATGTACCGAATATGACCTTTTCTATGATGAAGTTTCCATTACCGTGGGTTTTTGTCCAAAATTGATAACCCTGGAGATTATAAAACGAAATGAAATTTAAAAAAATTAATAGATCTATATAATTAAAATATTCTCCAATTTTTTTATAAATAATATAATTAATTAACCTTACTTTGTTTTCCCTTTGCCAAGATCCAGCTTCTCCTAGTGGTGCTAATCCTATATAAGCATTGGATGCTGCCACAATATGTTTACTGATAAACCTTATAAAACAAAAACACAAAAATAAATAATCAATCAACTATGTTTCAATCTCAAATTAATTACATCGATTATATGAATCATTTTATTCTGATATTAAGTATTCTACATATAGATAACTACCTTTAATCTCAATTAGTCAGGACTCGTCTTACTATAGATATGTGTATGGCTATGTATTATGTCAAAAGAATCCTATGTCTTATCGCCACTCCTCGTATTATGGATATTGGCTATATATTATACAAATCAACCTAATATGGGACGGCCATTGAGAGGCCGAAGCAGAACTACCATAGGAAAGCATGTCCCCGCTATCTATATATATATATAGGGAAAAAGATGTACCTGTCATTAACAAATAGCTTGCCACTAACAATTCCTCTTTGATTAGATTTGATGTAGTCTTTTGAAACTGGAAATTCATAAGGCCAACTTGCAGCTTCTTGATTCATCTGAAAATTTTGTTAATGTGATTGGGCACAAAGTTTATGAAATATATATAATGCATTAAAATGTGATGTCCATGACAAAACGCAAACCTCTAAAGAAAGAGTCCACGTTATACCTTAAGCAAATCTCACATCAGAATGAGAAAAAGAAAAGTTATTAAGAACCTTATTATAGAAATGAGTTCAGAATTAACAGTTCAAACTATCTTTTGGATTAAAATCCAAGGGACAAATCTAGGTGGAACTAGTCCCAAAGAGGACAATACCTAAACAGTTGGACCACGATCGTTACATATATAAACATGTCATGTTTAATGTTGAGGTTGAAAAGAGTACTAATTATAGATAGTCAAATTTTTTTTATAAAAAGATGGACCAGAAAGGAAAGTAAGACACGTAAACTGAAATCAATACATTACTCTTTTCTTTGCATCATTCCAAAGTATAGAAGGATTTGCCTTAGCTGCAGCATTTGAATTTAGATACACAAAAACAGGACCAATAACTTTTTTCCATGGTTCTCCTTGTCCAAATTTAATTGCTAAATCCTCTCCAGCATAATGTGTACTCACAAATATCTTGCAATTATGAATAAATAAAAAAATTAATAACAAGTTTCTTATCACATAATATAATATAATAGTAATTAATTAATTAATGACTTACACTAAGTACAGTTGGACCAACATGTGTAGTAAGGTCTTGTCTAAAAGGTCCTCCAGTACGATATTCATTACTTGGATTAATCATCCAAAATCCTAATGGTGGATTAGTAGAACTAACCCATCCATAAACTTTACCATCTTTATTATCACTTGCATAGAAATACTTGTCATCCACCTGCATAATTAGGTTTAAAATATCATCATAAAAGTCTTATTAATTATATTGTTATCGACTATCGTTATGTACCATCAAAAATAATGACAGGATAAATATGATCATATCTCTCCACCCTTAATCTTAAGTTTTGAATTTGAAGATTGGATTCTGAAATGGATCATATATACATATTCAATTAATTTCTCAATAAACATACTGGATTCTGTCAAACCTGTACTTTCCATGCTAGCTAGCTTTAGACTTGCATATAGTACTAGCTAGCCAGGGATTTAGTCAAACCTTGTAGCTTCGGATCAATAACCCTATATATGTGTGAAAAAATGACTTCGTCGGATATGTAAATTTATACTAATTATAGAATCGTACCTCTCCTTTTAAATCTAAATTAGTCGAATTAGTGAGAAGAACAACTTATTTATAGTCAAGCACTTGGCCTTCCTTTCGATCCATTTCTGTTGGCATGACACGTTGCCTCTCATCAGAAACAGCCATATAATGAAACCTATATACATAAATATACAATTTCAATATACTATATATATGTTTTATTCAATTCAAAATTAAAATAGATATTTAAAAAGAAATATCTTTTTCATTAATGATATTTTAGATATAAAAAAAATAAATACGAACATATTTCCTTGAAGCTTGAACCCAAGCCTGAGATTTTGTATATACGAAATTGGCCATCCTTTTAAACGTTCAACGATCGAATACGTATAAAATCCAGGAGTGTTGCGTAGCATTATAAACCTGAAATTAATTATTTTTTATTTATCAATATACTGTTATAGCAACCAAAAGATGACTAGATAAATAACGTCATCATAAAGAAGTTTGACCGTATACTCTAACAATACAACATTATTTTTGCGCTATTAGAATCACATAAAATATAATTTTGAAAAAAGAAAATACTTACCTTTTATCAAAGTTCAAGGGAGGTTCATTTGATTGAGAAGCATTCCATGTTTTTTTAAATGAAATTTCTGTCTGATTTTCATTATTAATTATCACCTCAAAACTTGTTCCTGAAAGCCTGCAAAACCAAAAGTATATTGAACTTAATTTTCAATTTTTGTGTGAATAGGATCCTTTTATCCTTAATAATCGTAAGTGTTGGATTCAATATTAATGTCATGGGAATGACAAACCCCAGTAGAGAGAACAATTAACTTCTTTCTTTAATAAACTCTACACAACATAAATCTGAACTAATAGTGTTAGTAAGTATCAGACATAAACTAGTACTACAGTAGTAACAAACACAAATTCTCAGTAGATTCCCTCAGAAATTGAGCTATTGAAAATGTTTGTTGTTCTAATGTATAGCGTCCGTTGGAAATTCACATAGTGAAAAGATATCCCAAAAAAGAGATAATAATGATTTTCAATTGTCCAAGACATCAAGGATTCAAGCTATGAAACAGACACTTACAAAAATGCAAAACAAAATTGTATCAATAGATCCCTAATAAAATTTAGTACACTGAATTGTCCTTTAATAATTGATTCATCAAAAATTAATTTGAGACAAGAAAGATAAAACTTACTTCGCTCTAGTTGTACGAGGTCCAGTGTTATTCCAAATAATATCCCAATACCTGAAATAAACATAATAAAGTATTATAAGTAATTAATTTCTACATTAGATAAAAATCAAAATTATTAGTCGAAGTTTATAGATTAATTAATTTACCCTCTATTGGTTTCTAAATTGTGGGTGGATAGTAGATTTTGGACCCCACCATATGATATACCAGTGACATCGCCATGTGGTTTTGACAAAGTTATATTGAAGATGCCATTGCTCATCGTCATCAGTAAAATTTAAATTTTGAATTAATATCGGTTACCAGTAGGAAATGACAAAATTAATTAGCGTATAAATACTAAGTATCTTATCTTATACTAAGATCTAATTAAAAGGTGTAAACTTATACTTGTTTAGGTTGTACGTCCAATTTGAGTGTTGGCGTTGTTGTCGATCTTCGTCTGTTTTTAGAACAAAGAAATAACGAAGTTAGGTAAATGCTTATGAATCACTCGGCTCAAATGTCCTTCTAACAATAGATCTTTATGAAACTATGCGTGGGAATAAGTGTCAGAACTATTATTAGGGTCCAATTTTGAGATCAATTTCGCAATTGATCTCCTACATTGCACATTATACTAAAAGGGGTTATGTGACTCTCGAAAATCATCTTTTCTATTGTACCAAGATTGCCCTTACTTTTGCCCTACATTAGATATTGGGAAATTTTATGCCCTTGTTGTGACAAAAGTAGGGCATTTATGCCATCTTTCAGATTTCAACTAACGAAACTCGAAAAAACATTTTTGTCATGTGTCAACATCACAAACAAACAAAAGATCTTATTTAAAACCCCTCAATTTTTAACGAAGGACAAAAATATTCCTCGATAAATAGTATAGGAGCAATTTTGACCATTTTCCGTCGAATAAAAGTAACATAGACTTACCCATTGTGTGGATGACAATCAGCTACAAGGAAGAACAACAAAGCAACCATAGTCACCTCCAACACATGTACACTTAATAATTTCTTATATCTCCCCATTTTCTGCATTTTCACTATTAAAAAGAAATTTAATAGATTCAATTAAAAATATAGAATTTGATAACATCACAAAAAAAATATTATGTAATTTTTTCGTTTATCAAATCCTTAATGAACATAGTTATATCCGATATTGATGAAATAATCGAGAGGTATAAAAGTTAGTCCAGATCTCGCCGTCACGAGGAAAAAAACATGAAAATTGATCCATATAATAACAAAAAGAAAGAAAAAAATTAGAAAAGAAGTTGCATACCTCTAATTTGCTAATCTTCTGTAAATGTAAATATAATATTTGTACTGTATTATGCTTTTATATAAGTTTTGAAATTCGGTCATTAAATTAAATAATTTTCATTTAAAGCTAAATCTTAAAGGAGCTTATATTTGGCCAATAAAAATGAAAGAAACAAGTCATATTTTCTCAAGGAAAGTCAAATAATTATAGTAGACAATAAATTAGCTTCAAAACAAAGTAAATACTAAATAGTATTCCAATAAAATGCCAAATCATTTTTTTTATTAGATTTCCTTTCCAATATGTTCTGCATTTCAAGAAAAATAAAATATTGCCAGTTCATCGATTCCAAAAGGGGAAATTTCATAAATAAGGAGTAAAATCAGAGGTGTCAAATGAGCGGATCGTGCTGAATTTAAGAAGAAATAGGTTAAAAACTTAAAATGGACCGAGTTAATAAGTGGGCGGGTCAATTGTAACTTGGTCTGATATACAATTCATAATCTAACCTGGCTAATTCTTACTAAATTTTACGGGAATTTTACACAAACCTTATAGTGTTAAAAGCTAATTATATCCTCTCTATTCTCTTTTCCAAATTACAAAAATCCTTTAAATTTGGTGCATGGAATTCAACTACATCCCAAAACGACCTGATACATAGGGTCCCGGCTTCGATACATCCCTCAACGTCCTGATATATCGCATCTCAATTTTCGGATACATCACTCAACGTCCCGATATATCGTGTAAAGTGATGTATCCGACCAATACATCACGTAAAGTAATGTATCCAAGAATAGGAAAGAGTAGGGATTTTTGTAATTTTTTCAAATGGTAGGAAATTTTAGAAAATATGATAAAACAAGTTATGTATTTAAGTAATTTTTCCAATTTTAAATTTCTTTGTTTCTACTTTTATATTTTTTTAAGTACATAATAAAAACTATTTTTTATTACAGCTCGATATAACATGTCAAAACAAAAAAAATGAAAATAATTTAATGAAATTTCTTATGTGTCAAATTGGGCTACACATCAAGCTAATTTCAATGAGCTTAAATGACCTAAGCTGATAAATGAACGAATCAATAACTCATCCATAATTAAACAACTCAAACAAATTATATTTTTATGAGCTAATTTTACTACTCTGAAATAATAACTATGCAAAATGTCGTGATTAAAGTTATTTGATGATATTAGAGAAGTTTATATTATATGATAACTATTAGGAGTTGTGAGTTATTAGAATGGTGGTTGTATCATCATTATTGTATATATTGAAGGCAAAAATTATTCCAATAAATTTCCTATGGAATGTCCGTTAGGAATTGCCATTTTTTTCAGTATAAGGTACACAAATGTTATATATTTTTGGGGGCTAAATACATTTCTCAGAAGTTTTTTCAATTACAAAAATTTCAGATTTTACATTACTTAATGGGAGGATATATCTGAGAGGGGATAGGATTGTATTCGAGAGGGGATTTTTGTATATATCTTAAGTTATAGTTTTAAATAATTTTTCTTTTTTTTTATAATGACATTGTATAAATTTGAATTAATCGGACTAGTAAATTTCAGACTCCAAATAAGTAGCCAAAAAAAAAAGTTAGATTCTCAAAGGCCCGAAAAAAGTTTAATTGAAAAAGTATTCATCTTTATAGTAAATAAAAATATATATATTGGATGCTACTTTTCACATTTTTTATTTTAACTGATCTTATGGATCTTATCATTCTTTCACTTTTAAATATAGCGTTTATAATAAACAAATTTTAAAAAAAGACAAATGAATCCAAGAAAATAACCATCTTATTACTGATGAGGTCCTTCAAAACGAATATAGTCATACATTACACCTTCAAAAGGGGAGAGACCACTTGATTGTACAAGAAAAATTGTGTTTGTTCCTTTGACAAGCAATTTGCCTTGTATTCCAATGCTATAAAGACAATATAATCCATGAATTCCATGTCTTGCGATCGCATTACTTCTTCCAATATGTCCTGTCGAAAAATGAGGTTCCTGTATTTTTTCATCGTTGACATGAACCTTAAGAAAAAAACAACCAAAAATAAACTTTAGTTAGTTAAAGACATAATATATTCTAGACTGCTCGAATTCTCTAATAATAATATTGTACTTATATTTATAAAAATATTATCATATCGATAATATTTTTAAAAATCCGAACAACATCACACATATTCGAAATAAGAAGTCAAGAAATTAAAGGGAATATAAATACATACATGTAGATCAGCTTCATGAGCTGCAGCAAGAGCCAATTGGAGAGTGTAATTTGAGGCAATATTAACATTGGCAAGGTTAAATATAATTTTCCATGAAGTACCTTTATATTTCTTATTTCCTGTTTTCCTGCAAAAAAGAAAAAAAACATCAATTAATTTTTTATTAAAATAATTTATCTAATGATTGTAAAAAAAAATGGTCAATATATATATATAGTCGGACCGTTTTATTATTAATTAATAATCATTCGTGTTAGGCTTTCTATGGAACTGATCTTTCATGTTATGTTCTATGTACATAACAATAATTTACTAGTCTATAGCAATCAAAACATATCGAAGCAAATGACGTTATTATAAAGAGATTTGATTGTATAAACGAGCTTACCTAGTAACTTGAGCATAAAACCAATCTTTTGAGTAATTGCTAGTCCCAACATTGTGGAAAGATCATTTTTAGGATATAAAACACCATATTGTTCCCACAATCCATATTGTCTAAATCTGCAAACCAAAATTTAGAGTAAATAAACAACAACAAAAATTACAATTAATTAATATTTTAATATATTAGAAAATTGTTTTTGAAACTTACTTTGATTCAGAATTATTTTTGTATTTGTGAACTTTGAATTGTGAAGGTGGATTTGGAATAAAAAACTCAGCAGCAGTTCTATCTGGTATACCAATTTCCCAAATTGTAGCTCCATTTCTTGGAGGTTTATAAATCAAAGTACCTAATTTAATATTTGAACCTATATTTTTGTTCCAAAAAAAATTAGAAACTATGGTTTAGAATTAAGAAACAATAACAAATGAGTATTTAAGAAAGAAAATAAAATTAACCTGGAGTAACTTTTATATTTGAAGTGTATTTGTAGTCCCCGATAAAACCTGGAACTGTTGCATACAAGTTATATCTATCGAATATGACATTTTTTTATGATGAAGTTTCCTTTATTGTCGGTTTTAGTCCAAAATTGATAACCCTGTAGATTATAAAATGTAATGAAATAAAAAAGATTAATAAATTTACATAATTAAAATTTTCTTCAATTTTTTTTTTTATAAATATTATATTTAATTAACCTTACTTTGTTTTCTCTTTGCCAAGATCCAGCTTCTCCTGGTGGCCCTAATCCTATATAAGCATTGGATGCTGCCACATTTTGTTTACTGATAAACCTTATAAAATAAAAACACAAAAAAAAATATTAATCGGTTAACAAATAGATATTATTATAACAATAATAACATGTTTGATATAATCTCATAAAGTGAAAAAGACGTACCTGTCATTAACAAATAGTTGGCCTCTAACAGTTCCTCTTTGATTAGATTTGATGTAGTCTTTTGAAAGTGCAAATTCATAAGGCCAACTTGCAACTTCTTGATTCATCTGTATATTTGGTTAATGTGATTTGACACAAAGTTTACAAAATATGTATAATATATAAAAATATGACGCCCGGGATAGAAAATAAGCCTTTGAAGAAAAAGTGCACATCACATCTTAATTGAATCTCACATCAAAATTAAGTTAGGAACCTTATTATAAAAATGAGTTCAGAATTAACTACTAAGCTACGTTATCTTTAGGGTCAAATCCAAAAACACAAATCTGAATGAGACGTCTAGACTCAAAGCAGACAATATCTTAACAGTTGGATCATGTGAAGTGTTGGAGTTAAAAGGAGTACCAAATATAGATAATGGATTATTTTTTTTCTAAAACGGACAAAAAAGGAAAGTAAGACACGTAAACTGAAATCAAATACATACTCTTTTCTTTGCATCATTCCAAAGTATGGAAGGATTTGCCTTAGCTGCAGCATTTGAATTTAGATACACAAAAACAGGACCTAAAACTTNCAAAGAAAATAAGAAAAAAAGGGTGATTGACGATAGAAATAGTGGCACGAAAAGATAAAAGATGAATAAAATAATCCTATAGCGCCCAACAAAATGAAAAAAGAAAAAAAACACAAACAAAATACCTCTTTGTGGATTTTTTGTTTCTTTGTTTCTTCAAAGTCTCATATGTTTCTCTTGTGGCAAAAAAATTGGGAGAGACAATTTCTCTTACGTTTATATAATAATATCATATCATTTATTTAAAAGAGACTATAGAAGGAAAACTACATCTAACCAAAAGAAAAAAAAAAGGAAAACTACTAATTAAGTAAATTTTAAAGGTAAATATATTGTGATTTATATATATGATTTTTGTACGTATCTATGAGGAAGAAAATTAATCATTAAGCTATCGTAGCAAAAGTCATCTATTTTATAATCAAGATGCTAAATCTTTCTTTTTTCTTCAATTAGAATTATACCTTCCTTATTTGTCCTGCATTTTAAAAGGTATATATATATATACACACTCATTCGGGTCCATTTTAGTTGTCATGCTTATTTAAAAAAACATTATTTTAAAATAATTGTTATTTTAGAAAATTCAGATATAATTAATTATTTGTTTCCTCTTTTACTCTAGAGATTGATATTATTAAATAATGTGGTGAAAAAAGATAGTAGTATAACTTTAAGCAAAGAGTAATCAAGGATAATTTAGTCAAATTGCTAGTATTTTTAAAAAGGGCGTACATGGGAAAATATGACAAGTACAATGAATTGAAGGGAGTACTTTTGTTGTAGAGTTTTTTTTATACCTTATATATGTGTATTTCAATTTAATTCTAATTAATGGTGTATCCAATTATAAAAGGTATCTTTCAAATTAGTTATCAGTGTTCCCAAGTTAAACTCTTTCTTTATATTACACCTATTTTCTAAATAGGTAGTCAAATTTTATATTATACTATATTGTTTTCAAATGAAGAAAGAAGTAAGAAACAATTTTTTAATATTTTTGGTAGTTGAGTTGTTGGTTGGCTTGCAAGTTTTGAATGGTAAATTAGCTAACAATTTGTTGTGACATGCTTTAGGCCTTTTTTCTTTTGCTTTCAGTTTTAGTTATATCACTTTTTTTTTTACTTTATTAAAATGCCGCATCAATTTAATTATCTCAAGTGATTTACTATTGTCCTTCTCCTCAACAAAATAATCAAGTTTAAATATTTCTAATGGATCTTATCGTTTTTACTTTTAAATATAACGTCTATAACCAAAAACAAAGAGATAATGGATCGAAGATAATAATTTTTTTATTACTGATGAGGTCCTTCAAAACGAAGATAATCATACATTACACCTTGAAATGGGCTAAGAGCCAGTATTTGTGTAAGAAAAATTGTGTTTACTCCATTGATAAGCAATTTGCCTTGTATTCCAATGCTATAAATCCAATATAATCCATGAATTCCATGTCTTGCAATGACATTACTTCCCCCTATATGTCCTGTTGTAAAATGAGGCGTTTGCGCTTTTTCATCGTTGACACGAACCTTAAGAAAAAAAAAGATCTATGTAAGTCATATCGAATAAAATTTATCTTTTCACGTTAGGCTAATTAGAGTTATAGTATTTCGTGTATTATATTATATGACATACACATATGTGTTGCTTGCACTATTCGAAAATATTGTCACACTCTTGTCAGATTCTCCAGAACTATATAACTTTTAAAGAATCCGATACAAATCAGATACTATTTTTAAAGAGTTCAAGCAGCATAACATATATTCGAAATAATAAGTCAAGCGTAATCAAAACGGGTATATAAATACATACTTGTAGTTCAGTTTGTGAAGCTGCAGCAATAGCCAATTGGAGAGTGTAATTTGAGGCATTACTAACATTGGCAAGGTTAAATATAATTTTCCATGTAGTACCTTTATATGTGTTGTTTCCTATGTTCCTGAAGAAAAAAAAAATCCACCAATTTTCTTGTGAAATCGATCTTTCATGTTATGTTCTATATAGATAATTTACTATAGCAATCAAAACATATCGAAGAGAATGTCATTATTATAAAGAAATTAGACCGTATAAACGAGCTTACCTAGTAACATGAGCATAAAACCAATCTCTTGAATATTTGCTAGTCTCAACATTGTAGACAAGATCAAGTTTAGGATACAAAACACTATATTGTTTCCACAAACCATATTGTTTAAATCTGCAAACCAAAATAGATTAAATAAACAACAATCATTTTACAATTTATTTAAAAAATATAAAATATATAACAAGTAAATTTTTGGAACTTACCTTGATTCAGAATTATTTTTGTATTTGTGAACTTTGAATTGTGGAGGTGGATTTGGAATAAAAAATTTAGCAGCAGTTCTATCTGGTACACCAATTTCCCAAATTGTAGCTCCATTTCTTGGAGGATTATACAACAAAACACCTAATTTAATAATTGAACCTATATATAGGTACACACAAAAAAATTTTTTAAAAAAAAGATTAGAAAATATTGTTTTGAATTAGGAAAAAAAAAACAAGTGAGTAATTAAGTAAGAAAGTAAAATTAACCTGGAGTAACATTTACAATTTAAGTGTATTTGTAATCTTCGAGAATTCCTGGGACTGTTGCATACAAGTTATATGTACCGAATATGACCTTTTCTATGATGAAGTTTCCATTACCGTGGGTTTTTGTCCAAAATTGATAACCCTAGAGATTATAAAACGAAATGAAATTTAAAAGATTAATAAATATATATAATTAAAATATTCTTCATATTTTTTTTATAAATAATATAATTAATTAACCTTACTTTGTTTTCTCTTTGCCAAGATCCAGCTTCTCCTAGTGGTGCTAATCCTATATAAGCATTGGATGCTGGCACAATATGTTTAATGATAAACCCATAAAACAAAAACACAAAAATAAATAATCGATCAACTATGCTTCAATCTTAAATTAATTAAATCAATTCTATGAATCATTTATTCTGATATTAAGTATTCTAAATATAGATAACTACCTTTAATCTCAATTAGTCAGAACTCGTTTTACTATAGATGTGTGTATGGCTATATATTATGTCAAAAGAATCCTAGGTCTTATCGACACTCCTCGTATTATGGATATTGGCTATATATTATACAAATCAACCTAGTATGGGACGACCATTAAGAGGCTGAAGCAGAACTACCATAGGAAAGTATGTCCCCGCTATATATATATATATGGAAAAAGATGTACCTGTCATTAACAAATAGCTTGCCACTAACAGATCCTCTTTGATTAGATTTGATGTAGTCTTTTGAAACTGCAAATTCATAAGGCCAACTTGCAGCTTCTTGATTCATCTGAAAATTTTGTTAATGTATTTGGGCACAAAGTTTACGAAATATGTATAATGCATTAAAGTGTGACGTCCATGACAAAACACAAACCTCTAAAGAAAGAGTCCACATTATACCTTAAACAAATCTCACATCAGAATGTGAAAAAGAAAAGTTATTAAGAGATCTATTATAAAAATGAGTTCAGAATTAACAGTTCAGACTATCTTTTGGGGTTAAAATCCAAGGGTCAAATCTAGGTGGAACTAGTCCAAAAGAGGACAATACCTGAACAGTTGGACCACAATCGTTACATATATATAAACATGTCATGTTTAATGTTGAGGTTAAAAAGAATACTAATTACAGATAGTCCATTTTTTTCATAAAAAGATGGACCATAAAAGAAAGTAAGACACGTAAACTTAAATCAATACATACTCTTTTCTTTGCATCATGCCAAAGTATAGAAGGATTTGCCTTGGCTGCAGCATTTGAATTTAGATACACAAAAACAGGACCAATAACTTTTTTCCATAGTTCTCCTTGTTCAAATTTAATTGCTAAATCCTCTCCAGCATAATGTGTACTCACAAATATCTTGCAATTAGGAATAAATAAAAAAATTAATAACAAGTTTCATATCATATAATATAATTTAATTTATTAATTAATTAATAACTTACACTAAGTACAGTTGGGCCAACATGTGTAGTAAGGTCTTGTCTAAAAGGTCCTCCAGTACGATATTCATTACTTGGATTAATCATCCAAAATCCTAATGGTGGATTAGTAGAACTAACCCATCCATAAACTTGACCATCTTTATTATCACTTGCATAGAAATATTTGTCATCCACCTGCATAATTAGGTGAAAAATATCATCATAAAAGTCTTATTAATTATATTGTTATCGACTATCGTTATGTACCTCAAAAATTGTGACAGGATGAATATGATCATATCTCTCCATCCTTAATATGAAGTTTAGGAATTTGGCATTTGGTTGTAGTTTTGAAAATTATAAGTTTTGAATTTGAAGTTCGGATTCTGAAATGGATCATATGTACATATTCAATTAATTTCTCAATAAACATACTGGATTCTGTCGAGCATGTACTTTCCATGCTAGCTAGCTTTAGACTTGCATATAGTACTAGCTAGCTAGGGATTTAGTCAAACCTTGTAGCTTCGGATCAATAACCCTATATGTGTGTGAAAAAATGACTTGGTCGGGTATGTAAATTTATACTAATTATAAAGTTGTACCTCTCCTTTTAAATCTGGATTAGTCGGATCAGCGAGAANCATAAATAATCGATGGAAATCAAAGATCTAAGTTGGAAATAACTTACCCAATGAATTCCTTGCGAAAACCCACTTGAAATCACCTATTTTCGAGCTCTCAAAGTCTAAAAATGGAGAAATGGGTATTTTTCAAGTTGGGGGAAAAATGGCTACTGGTTTGGCTTTAAAAACAGAAAAAAAACTGCTGTTGCAGCTAAAAAAAATAACACAGCAGCTGAAACAACAATAACACCAAAGTTTAAGTCCCCGTTGGACCCTCGCGATTCGTTCGAAATCTCGTGCACACAAACTAAATATGTACCCCCACTAAATTCGACGTTCCGGACTCAATGGAACTGTTGGAATTTGAATTCGAGGACTCCTTGACCCGAAATTCAATAAGATGCCCAGAAACTAGTTTAATGCCAAAAAATTCGAAACTCAAACGGAGCGTCTAAAAATTCAACCAAGACTCATTCTAGACTTAGAATCACCTCCCGAAACCAACGGTACTCTCGGAATTTCAATCTGAGCCTCGGAACCTCATATGTTGACCAAAGTCAACTCTTTATCAAAATTTCACAATTTTAGCAACTTAGGACCTCAATTCTTCGTTTCAACTCCAAATTCAACTCTGTAACTTCACACAGATCCGTTTCGACATTCTAAGACTGCCGAAATCGATGAAAATCCGATCCGAGTCCCGAAACTCCAAATAACTCGAAAAAGCACTTTTTAACCAACTTTAACTCATAAAAACTCAACTTCTCAAAAACTCAACTTTTTACCAACTTTTCCTCAAACTAACTTTACAACCACAAAACATGGGACTCGGGGAAACTACCGAAAGGGCAAAATAGTCATTTCCACGAAAAATTACCAAAATGACCTTTCGGGTCATTACAAAATAATCGATCAACTATGCTTCAATCTTAAATTAATTAAATCAATTATATGAATCATTTATTCTGATATTAAGTATTCTAAATATAGATAACTACCTTTAATCTCAATTAGTCAGAACTCGTTTTACTATAAATATGTGTATGGCTATATATTATGTCAAAAGAATCTTAGGTCTTATCGACATTCCTCGTATTATGGATATTGGCTATATATTATACAAATCAACCTAGTATGGGACGGCCATTAAGAGGCCGAAGCAGAACTACCATAGGAAAGTATGTCCCCGCTATATATATATATATATATATATATATATATGGAAAAAGATGTACCTGTCATTAACAAATAGCTTGCCACTAGCAGATCCTCTTTGATTAGATTTGATGTAGTCTTTTGAATATGCAAATTCATAAGGCCAACTTGCAGCTTCTTGATTCATCTGAAAATTTTGTTAATGTGATTGGGCACAAAGTTTACGAAATATGTATAATGCATTAAAGTGTGACGTCCATGACAAAACACAAACCTCTAAAGAAAGAGTCCACATTATACCTTAAGCAAATCTCACATCAGAATGAGAAAAAGAAAAGTTATTAAGAACCTTATTATAAAAACGAGTTAAGAATTAACAATTCAGACTATCTTTTGGGTTAAAATCCAAGGGTCAAATCTAGGTGGAACTAGTCCAAAAGAGGACAATACCTGAACAGTTGGACCACAATCGTTACATATATATAAACATGTCATGTTTAATGTTGAGGTTAAAAAGAGTACTAATTACAGATAGTCGATTTTTTTCATAAAAAGATGGACCAGAAAAGAAAGTAAGACACGTAAACTGAAATCAATACGTACTCTTTTCTTTGCATCATGCCAAAGTATAGAAGGATTTGCCTTGGCTGCAACATTTGAATTTAGATACACAAAAACAGGACCAATAACTTTTTTCCATGGTTCTCCTTGTTCAAATTTAATTGCTAAATCCTCTCCAGCATAATGTGTACTCACAAATATCTTGCAATTAGGAATAAATAAAAAAATTAATAACAAGTTTCATATCATATAATATAATTTAATTTATTAATTAATTAATGACTTACACTAAGTACAGTTGGGCCAACATGTGTAGTAAGGTCTTGTCTAAAAGATCCTCCAGTACGATATTCATTACTTGGATTAATCATCCAAAATCCTAATGGTGGATTAGTAGAACTAACCCATCCATAAACTTGACCATCTTTATTATCACTTGCATAGAAATACTTGTCATCCACCTGCATAATTAGGTGAAAAATATCATCATAAAAGTCTTATTAATTATATTGTTATCGACTATCGTTATGTACCTCAAAAATTGTGACAGGATGAATATGATCATATCTCTCCATCCTTAATATGAAGTTTAGGAATTTGGCATTTGGTTGTAGTTTTGAAAATTATAAGTTCTGAATTTGAAGTTCGGATTCTGAAATGGATCATATGTACATATTCAATTAATTTCTCAATAAACATACTGGATTCTGTCGAACATGTACTTTCCATGCTAGCTAGCTTTAGACTTGCATATAGTACTAGCTAGCTAGGGATTTAGTCAAACCTTGTAGCTTCGGATCAATAACCCTATATGTGTGTGAAAAAACGACTTGGTCGGGTATGTAAATTTATACTAATTATAAAGTTGTACCTCTCCTTTTAAATCTGGATTAGTCGGATCAGCGAGAAAGAACAACTTCTTTATAGTCAAGCACATGGCCTTTCTTTCGATCCATTTCTGTTGGCATGACACGTTGCCTCTCATCAGAAACAGCCATATAATGAAACCTATATACATAAATATACAGTTTCAATATACTATATATTCATTTTTATCCAATTCAAAATTAAAATAAATATTTTAAAAGAAATATCTTTCTAATTAATGATAAGAAATTATTTTAAATATACAAAAAAAATAAAAATACGTACATGTTTCCTTGAAGCTTGAACACAAGCCTGAGATTTTGTATATACGAAATTGGCCATCCTTTTAAACGTTCAACGATCGAATATGTATAAAATCCAGATGTATTGTGTAGCATTATAAATCTGAAATTAATTCTCTATATATCAGTACATTGTTATAACAACCAAAAGATAGCTAGACAAACAACGTCATTATAAAGAAGTTTGATCGTACGTTCGGACAATGCAACATTATTTTCGGCGCTATCAGAATCGCATAAAATATAATTTTGGTAAAATAAAATACTTACCTTTTATCAATGTTCAAGAGAGGTTCACTTGATTGAGAAACATTCCATGTTCTTTTAAATGAAACTTCTGTCTGATTTTCATTAGTAATTATTACCTCAAAACTTGTTCCTGAAAGCCTGCAAAACCAAAAGTATATTGAACTTAATTTTCATTTTTTTACTATTATCTTCTATCCTTAATCATTATAAGTGTCGGGTTCAATATTAATGTCATGTGAATGATAAATCCCTAATAGAGACTCTACGCAACATGAATCTAAACTAATAGTGTCAATATGTATCACAAAAAAATAGTACTACAATACTAACAAACACAAATTCTCAGTAGATTCCGTAGAAATAGAGTTATTGAAAATGTTCGTCGTTCTAATGTATGACGTCCGTTGGAAATTCACATTTTTTTAATAGTGAAAACATATTCAAAAATAGAGATAATAATGATTTTCAATTGTCCAAGATGTCAAGGATTCAAGCTATGAAACAATCAAGAATTTAAGCTATGAAACAGACTCTTGCAGAAATGCAGAACAAAACTGTATCAATTGATCCCTAATAAAATTTAGTACATTGAATTGTCCTTTAAAAATTAAATCATCAAAAATTACTTTGAGACAAGAAAGATAAAACTTACTTTGCTCGAGTTGTACAAGGTCCAGTGTTATTCCAAATAATATCCCAATACCTGAAATAAACATAATAAAGTATTATAAGTAATTAATTATTACGTAGATTAGATAAAAATCTAAAGTATTAATCGAAGTTTAAAGATTAATTAATTTACCCTGTTGACACCCAATTTTGATCCTCCCCAATATAAACTAATCATCGAGCTTCCTAAATTCTAAATGATTTGAAATAATTGGCTTTATAAAATTCAAAATAATTTTCAAGTCATTTTAAGTAGTTTTGTTATTTTTATAAATTTTAAAATAATAAATATGATATTTTATATGATTGGGCGTCTAATTAGTATATTTTATGAATGTTCGAAAATTGTCTCAAAAAGATTTTAGTTTTATTTAAATATTTGGCTATTTAGTTTGAATTAATTAACAGCTTATATTTCGAGTTAATTAGTTTATAATTAAGTTAATTATTATATAATTATGTGTCTAATTAGTATATTTTATGAATGTTCGAAAATCATCTCAAAAAGATTTTAGTTTTATTTAAATATTTGGCTATTTAGTTTAAATTAATTAATAGCTTATATTTTGAGTTAATTAGTTTATAATTAAGTTAATTATTATATAATCATGTGTCTAATTAGTATATTTTATGAATGTCCGAAAATTGTCTAAAAATGATTTTAGTTTTATTTAAATATTTAGTTATTTAGTCGTTTATATTGTTAGATTAATTAATTTATAATTGCGTTAATTATTTTTATTTCATTAGGATTAAGAAGCTCGTAAATTAATTACATTAATTCATCTTATTTAATTATTAGCCGAACTTATTCTAATTCACTAAGTTTGACTACCTTTTCAATCTCTAATCTGCTATAATTTAAATTCGTATGGCTAAAGCTTAAATTCAAATTCTAATCAATTGAATTTTATCCTTAACCCATCTAGGTTTTGGGCCCTATTTTCATTTTTCAGCAGCCCATTTTCTTATTCTTAGTCCACAATTAAGGACCCATTTTGTTCCCTTTTATTTCCAAAGCCCACCAGACTTCACCAAATACGTACAACAATAATACCCAACCCATTCAATACAATAGCAAGATCCAGCGACCTCTGTACGCTTCTCCTTCACGCGTCAAAGCGTGAACAGTGACCAGACGGAGTTACACAGCGCGATTCACGGGAAAGCAACGACTCTATCCGTGTCGTCTTCCTCCCATCCTTGTCACGGCAGCAAAAGGCACCTGCAGCAGCCGCGTCCTCTGTTCTTGTAGCGTGGGATCGATCCACGTCGCGCCCAAGGACGAGTGATTCGATCCCACCCGTCCGTCCCCTTTTCCTCTTTCGGAATGGGGTGAATTTCTCAGGAAAAGATGTTGCCCTTTAATGGTGAAAGTTTTTTTGAAATTTGATTTTTTTGTGGGCCTTGTTCTTGTCCAAAAGCTCCCGCCTATTCACCTTTTTTTTGCCCTAATTTCGTTGATAAATAATCGATATCCTTCATTGTTGGGAGGGGGAAAAAAAAAGTGATTACTAGTTACAAAGGTCATACAGGAAATAGACTTTAAAGATATTTCTCATCGTTTCTTTGTGGGTTGTTGGAAACTTGCCGGAATCCTCGGAGTTTTCCGGAGTTGTTGGTGGGAGCTTAGTGTCTCCAAGCCCGTTCGCGTCTCAGTTCGTTGCCCAGAAAGAGGTAATGTCTCCCTTGGCTTTGTTTGATTTCCAATCCTTCCCTGTGTTTGTTAATGATCTGCTCCTCGTTTTGTGTGTATTATGTTTATGTGTGAGTTTTGTTTTAATCCCCATATGTTGAAATCTGGTCAAGGAGTGTTCATTGTCTCTGGTTGCGTCATATCGTTCACTGGATTAAAGGAGATGTGTGGCAATCGTGGTGATAAGTTTCTTTAATTAGTTTGATCTTCTTACATAATGTGTTTGACGCCAATTTCATAGTTAGTTTGCCTGCTGGTGATACTTCTCTAGAAGAGTTAATTCGGTTAAAAATGATATATCACAGTCTGAGTAGTTCTGACCGACTATAGGTTAGCAAGCATCTATGTGTTTGAGTTATATTCATTTCGGGAGATTTTGCCCCCCTTGTTTTGTTGTTAAAACTCTTCTTTAGTGCGGCTTTAATTGTTAGCCGATTTTATTTTATTTTCTACATTAGTCTTAAATAGTAATCCGGTTCATTTCTCAGAATATATGTCTTTTTCTTAAAAATGATTTTCTTTGGGCATAATATTCCAAGATATCGGCTCAATGTTCACATGACTGTGTACACGTTGTTTATATGTATATATATATATATATATGTTAGTTTATTATTATTATTATTATTATTATTATTATTTTATTTTAGTTTGCTGATTTGAATGTGTGGTAAAGATCAACCTTACTCTCTTTTTTTTATACGTTTGTTGCCCATATGCATGTGTTGCTAACTACTGTATTGACTCATTCGACTTGGAATGATTAACATGCTCTCTTAGTTACTCTTTTAAAGTTCGTTAGCTTTCAATGTGTCTATGTGTAATATACTTTAGTAGGATTGTATGTCAATTTATACTCTCTTAAGCTCGTTCACAGTTCTTAAATAAATCGTGTTACTCTCTCTATTTTTATCTCAAGTTGGTTTATATATTATTTCTTTTCCTTTGCTTCGTTTGCATGTGGAAACTCCTTTGAGTTCATGGTGGACTCTTTCTCCTCTCTTTTGCATTTTTAAATCGAGCCATAGGCTCAAGTCTTCCTCATCGAGTCAACCTCTCCTTCATTTGGATCATAGAGAAGCTGGCGAACAGGTCCTTGGAGGTGAAATACAGGTGTAATGTGGAAATATAAGTCCCCAAAGTCCAGAAAACGAGTTGTATACACTGGTATACAGATATGGAATATCAAAAACTAAAAAATACGGGTTGCAGGGGTTGAAAAAGAGTGTATACATTTGGTATACGGCTCGATATACGCAAAAGGGAGCTGAAACACGTACCGTATACAGTCATATACGTTCGACGTATACACAGATTTTAAGTGTGAAAGAGGGGCGAAAATGGGCCAAAGCCCAATCTTGTTTTGCCCAACTAGTCCAGCAGAGTTGGGGAGGCCCAAATTCAATATTTTCCTACCTTGCTTTACTTGTTTATGGTACTTGGCTAACATTTTATCTTGATCTTGGTTTAAGTTAATTAAATTCCCAAAGATGGCCACTTCACTTTATTTTATATTAAAATTAAAATATTTATACTTAGCTTTATTTTATTTTTATTTTGTCAACACTTAAGTCACTCCCCTTTAGAATGATCCCCTTAGTTTATTTCCCCTTAAATAACAATTAATTAGAAAAATAAATGGTAATAAATAAATAAGTTAAAATAAATTAGTTTTCTTACTAAGTTAAAATTTCAAAATAAATTAGTTTTCTTACTAAGTCAATTTCAAAAATAAAAAAATAAAAATATATAGTTAATATAAATGAGTTCTTTTACTTAGTTAAAATTTCAAAATTAGTCAAAATCATTTTTAGTCAAATCGTCGGTCAACCGCAAGTTAGCGGACATTCTGAGGGCCTAACACCTTCTCGGAATGTACATTTGAACTCGAACCCTTTTCAATTGATTTTATCTGTTTACATCTTTTGAAAAATCTTGTATTTTTTCTTGATTTTTTACTAAAAATTAAGTGGCGACTTTGTCCTTTCGGAAAATCGATTTCTCTTAAACCATAAGTTTAATCGGATTTTTTGAAAACTCAGTCATTTTTCCTTTTACTTATCTTTTTAAATAAAACAACTAAGTCAACCAATGAAGTTAGATGGCTAAATAATTCAGGTATCTTACCAGTGAAATTCACACCACTCAGATATAACTCCATGAGTGATGCACTGGTATTCCATTTGGTCGTGGGAAATCTAACTGTGAGCTGGGGATTGTTTGTTAAATCCAGAGATTCTAAGTTGGAAAGGTGGGAAACTCTTTTGGGCAATATCCCACGTAACTGTGTGTATGGAAGCCATAGAGTTGTTAAATAAGAAGAGAAATTTAGAGGAAAGGTGGAAGAGATGTTCACAAAGTTAAGGTCGAGCTCTCTTAATTGGGTCAAGTTTTTCAGGAACAATTCAAAATTGTTAGGTCCGAATCTAACCCCATAATCACTCCGAATACGAAGAACCCGTAATTTAGAAAGGTGAGAGATTTCTGCTGGGATTAGACCTGTAAAACTTGTAAGAAGCAAATCAAGATGCGTCAAACTAGAAAACTCACCAAATTTAGGTGAAATGAGCGACCCAGAAAAATCATTATAAGACAAATCAAGCCTTTTGAGATTGGAGAGTTGAAAGAGGCTACTATTGAAATGAAACTTGCCTTGAAGTTTGCTGCAAGTGAGGTTGAGCTCAATCACTTGTCCTGTCATCTCATCACAATGAACTCCATCCCAAGAGCAACAATCTGTGCTCTTGTTCCATGAAAGAGTTTTTGGATATGACTGAATCCATTGGCCTCTTATGCCGATACAATAACCAGAAACATTAGGATCTATTGTAAACATGTGTTTGAATTGTAGAAGAGAAAGAGCTTGATTTTTGGGGCATAAATGAGGTGAGGATGAGGACAAAACAAGTTGAAAGAGAAAGGGATATATCATAAAAAATACAAGGTTTACGTAGCCCATTTCTGCACTAAAATGTTCAAAACTAATTAAGTTGATAAAGAAGAAATCAAGAAATGTTTGATCTGTGTCTATATTCATCAATTTTGATGAGGTATATATAGCATAAATTAAGCAAAGAAATTTATTATACACATTTAATAACACAATTCCAGGAAGGTCACACAATTCAAGTCACATTCTCAAGTCAATTCAAATGAAAATCCCAACACTTGTAATAACACATGCATTTTGTCTTAACAACCAAAGCAGGAACTGTTTCTCTTCTTTTTCAAACTTCTTCTCTCTGGATACACATGTAAGCATTTCACCTTGTGTTTTCTGGTAAATTCAAATTTTAACAACAAATAAAAATATTACTAATTTGTATCCAGAGAATACTGAAAGTGATGAAGTGATAAATCTGCAGGTATGAGCTGCATATGATAACTGCGACAGAATACCTTGATGTTATGTCGGTTGGATGTATGAACAAAGTTTCTTATTAGAAGTTGATAAGAAAAGATGATATGAGGCATTTAGGAGGAAACTGTGCAAGTTTTTCCCAAAGCCGACTAAATCACACCATTTTAAGAATTTTGTGCAATTGATGTCGGTCTATTTTCACAATTCGTCTTATTAATTGGTTTGGATTTGCACTTCTTGTGATTTTAAGGTCTTACTTTCTGTCCCAAGTTGATTATTAGTGTCCTTTTATTTAAGTAGTGTCGACTTTTTTAAGCAAAAGAAGGTGTATGCCATGTCTTAATTTATTTCCCATGATCAAATTCTTCGAAGTATGAAAGCCATTTTTAAATTTTCGAAGCATATTCAGATGTCAATGTGTTTTACTCTTCTTGAAATTGTACAGAAGAAGTTGAAGTTGAGTCCGAATCTCCTTTGAGTTAAAAATATGCCAAGTTATTAAAAATAGCAAAAAGTATACAATATGTGCTAATATGTTTAACCATGCATAATTGATTATATACTGATACGTATGTGAAGTAGTATTTGGAATTTGACAATAGCCAGATAAAAATAAATTTACTAGGCACATTTAAGTGTTGCTTTGGAGTAATCAATTCCAGGAAGGTCACCTAGTCATTTTCAGACAATTTTAGACTATTTAAAATTACACATCCACATTCAATGTGTCACACAATATGTAAAGACTATTTAATCTTTCTCAAGTCATTGCACTGTAAGTCAAATCACATTCTCAAGTCAATTCAAGAAAGATTCAAATGAAAGTCCCAATACTTGTAATAACACATGTATTTGGTCTGATATAATAATGACTTGCAAGATTATTGCAAAAATATGTAGGTGCAAATATGTACACAATACAGACAAATTAAAAATTTGTTATAGTTGTGCAAGTTTATTATGATTTATGACCTATAGTTTATCTTATTTTAACCTACTAAACTTTAAGAAATTAACATAAATAATTGTCCATTAAAAAATTTAACGACAAATGTATAATATATGCATATTGATGAGAGGTTATGAATATTTTTTGTCCCTACGGCCAACTGTGTGACTTCCCCTAAACGCTTGAGCAACCACAAACAATAACCTATTTATGGATTCAACTTATTTTTATCTGTTCAAATACACTCCAAATCGTCTTGTCACACTAAGTTTAAAAAATCATATTAATTCTCTACTCAGTGAGTTTACTAGGAGTATATCTTAGTATAGTTAAGGTGTGTCTGAGATTTCAATAATAGTTTAGGCGTACTTGTGTCTTATCCCTTTTTTATTTGTTATTGGAGTTACTATGAAGTACTATTGACATTTCGTTGAAACTATATGCAACCAAGGTTTTCTTGTTCATATGTCAGGGCTGGTAAGGTTTGCGCGTTGTATCGAATTAAACCACATGCTCCACCGGTTGTGCACGCCCCGTCAATTCCTTTGAGTTTCGGTCTTGCGACCGTACTCCCTAGGCGGAGTGTTTCACGCGTTAGCTGGGCCTCTGATCCGCATATACCAAGGGTGAATACTCATCGTTTACGGCATGGACTACCAGGATATCTAATCATGTTCGCTTCTCATGCTTTCGCACCTCAGCGTCGGCAGGGACTCTGTTGAAGGTCAAAGCTTCAAAACTTGAAAATTAAATTTCTTAATAAGTTTTGTTTATTAATGTCTATTGAAAACACCTATGATGGATTGGATCCTCTATAGAAAAAATTTAAAGTCCCCAAAACTAATTAAACGCTAAATAAGTTCTAGCCTAGTACTAACCTATTCTCCCCATATTCAATCAATTCCTCCATTGATGATGAATTTCAATTTCTTCTAAATAACTTCTTGTAACCATTTATCCCAGGGAAGGTTATGAATTTCATTCTGTACATAGCAAGTATTTTCATCGTCATCATTTGTATCTTTGAATGAAATTTAACACCCCTCAATTCTAATTTAGTTGTCATATATATTAAACTAATTATTTTCAATTGTTTGGCCATTTAAAAAATCAAGAAAAAAATTATTGTTCTTTTTAAATTTTATCCTTAACACATAAACTTAAAAGATTAACAAGAGGTATATTAACTAAATTAAACTCCATTAAAAAAAATTGAATACATCTAATTATGTGTACAAATGACTAATTCCAACTAGAAGAAAACATTTAATAACTATATAGATACCTTGTATTATTTTTTTTTTTAATGCTAGAATCAATGTGTAATTTCTCTTCCAGACAGAGTAGATTACACGGATAACTATTGCACAAATTGGACATTTACGAGTTCGCCGAATTCGTCTGATTGTTTTGTAATTGGGTTTAAGTTTGCGGGCTCTCCCACTGCCTTCTACATCACTAAAGTGGGAGAATCTGTTTGGCAGTATCACAATGGTTGAATATTCAGTCTTGATGGAAAGGATTTGTTTGTAAGTAGCAGGTTTGGATAATTGAAAGATGGATTTGAAAATAAAAAAAAACTCCAATGTAAATTATCTTCGCATGGGAGAGCCTGTATCTAGGAATTGATGATCATATCTTTTGATCTGATCAGGTTACTTTAGTATGAATTGTTGGGTTCTGAAGGAGTGATTAGGGCGTCATGCGGAAACTTACAATTGCAAATAATATGATTGATAAATTAGATGACAAAAACTTATACTAAAAACTAATATTATTATATGAAAACTAATATAAAGAAAAATATTAAAACTGTTGAGAGATTAAATCTCCCCATAAACAAAACTCACTAAACGACTACATTGTGGATTCTATTATGTTATGCTATGAGAATAGGGATCTTCAATTTATAGATCTCCAAACTATTCCTCTAAGGAAAGAATAAACCAAATATGGAAGAAAATTATATTTTCCTTTCAGAAAGAGTTCAAGTATTTATGGTAATACTTGACTTTTCTTTAAGGAAATAAATAAACTTCAAATAAGGAAAGAAAATCAGGGCAAAACCCTAACATGAATTAGTCATTCCTATAGTTTTTCTATTAATAGTTTGAAAATTTTACTAGAAAGTTGTGAAATAAATCGGTCATAATGATTCTTCTTTTTTTTTAATTAAATAGAAATCAAGTTTTAGTACAACAATTCTTCCTGTACATTTTAAATTACATATCATGTTCAAAACGATAAAATTCTAGCGGATCATTCTACAGAAAACTCAGAGGAGCTACCACCCATTGACCTATCCACCTACAAGACAACACTTATATGGCTAAAAGTTGAAATCCCCTTTCCCACATGACCATTTTCTTGGACCATTTGAACTTATCTCAGCATTAGATTAGTTTCTATAAAAGTGTTATTGTAAATATGTTTTGTTGTAGAATAATTTATCAAAATTTAGTTTTTTATTCATTTTATTTGGTAATAGAAGGCTTAATGGGCAAGAGCTCATATATATTGACCAGATTGAAAATTTTCTCATCAGGCATTTGAAATTTGAATTGCCAATTATTATCGGGCAAGAGCATTTATATTTAATACACATTTTTAGGATCGTTATTCAATTAAATAGATAATTATTTGTAAGTGGAATTGGTTCAAATATAGTATTATTATTTATTTATTTTTGTTTTTATTTTTTACTTTTTTCCCAATAAGTTCTTATGTACCTTGTCATTATTTTGAGTGTTTTTTTAACTCTTGTTCAACGTTTTGGATTTAATAATGGTTCAAATATATTTTACTAAAATGGATCAAAATTATTAAAAATTTAGCCACTAATCTATTGATATTTCTTCTTCCTCTCTCTTTCCTACAAATACACTCTCCTTCACATTTTATTCTTTGAAATTTTTGATTTTATTAGCTGATTTGTTTTTTTTTATGAAGCTGACTATTGTAGCGATGTTGATGGCGGTAATTAACTAATATGTTTGCTTTACATGTTCGAAGTGAAACAAATTGTCTCATATGTATATATAGCTGAGTGATTGGTAATGCCCCCTATTTTGGGAGAAATCTACATATTATGTGGGATAATGCAAAAGTATCCCTAGACTATGAACGAAATTCCTGAGACACACCTTAACAAAACCAAGGTCCTATTACTCCCACACACACAATCCATTTTTTTTTTGTAATTTTGTACACCTTTTTTACTTACATGGCATCCAAACATCTCTCATGTGCCTCAACTACGTGGAGTCACGGAGTGTGTCACATAGGTATGTAAAATTACAAAAAAAAAAAAA
>NC_064292.1:55318145-55321801 GCF_019186545.1 Solanum stenotomum
ATATAATTCTACACTAAAAAAAACATTATAGAAATTAATTGAGTAATTAATTAATTAATGACTTACAGTAAGTACAGTTGGACCAACATGTGTAGTAAGATCTTGTTTAAGAGGTCCTCCAATACGATATTCATTACTTGGATTAATCATCCAAAATCCTAATGGAGGATTAGTAGTACTAATCCATCCATAAACTTTACCATCTTTATCATCATTTGAATAGAAATACTTGTCATCCACCTACATAATTATGTGGAAAAAAAATCATGTTATCGACTATCGTTATCATTAGAAATTGTGACAGGATGAATATGATCATATCTCTCCACGTGCCTTGATCAAAGGCAATGGTCATGAATATATAGTCAAAAACAAAATCAGTATTTAAAGTTTATGAATTCTGAATTTGAAGGTCGAGTTATGAAGTGGATCATATATACTTATTGAGTTAATTCACATGATACGAATATAAATTAGTCGATTTATAAGTTTATTTTAATTACAGAATCGTACCTCTCCTTTTAAATCTGGATTAGTCGGATTAGTGAGAAGAACAACTTCTTTATAGCCAAGCACTTGGCCTTTGTTTCGATCCACGTCTGTTGGCATGACATGTTGCCTCTCATCAGAAACAACCATGTAATTAAACCTATATACATAGATATACAATGTCAATATACTATAGTATTTATTTTTTGAAAAAAATATTTTATCGATGATTGAGAAAATTTAGATTAAAAAAAATACATACATGTTTGTTTGAAGCCTAAACACAAGCCTGATGTTTTGTATAGACGAAATTGGCCATCCTTTTAAACGTTCAACAATCGAATACCTATAAAATCCTGGTGTATCGCGTAATATTATAAACCTGAAATTAATTCTCTATATATCAGTATATTGCTATAACGGTCAAAAGATATTTAGAGAAATTAAACAACGAAGTTATTATAAAGAAGTTTGATCATATGTTCTGATAAAGTATCATTATTTTCGCGCTATCAGAGTCGCCTAAAATATAATTTTAAAAAAAGAAATACTTACCTTTTATCAATGTTTAAGGGAGGTTGATTTGATTGAGAAGCATTCCATTTTCTTTTAAATGAAAGTTCTGTCTGGTTTTCATTGTGAATTATTACCTCAAAACTTGTTCCTATAAACCTGCAAAACCAAAAGTATATTGGACTTAATTTCAATTTTTTACTGTCACACAGATAGAATTATTCCATTCTTAATCATTATAAGTCTCGGGAACAAGTCTTGTGAATAACAAAACCCTTGATAGAGAACATTTCTTCCTTTAATAAGATCTACGCAACACAAATCTGAATGTATAGTGTCAGTGAGTATCAGACAATTAAAAAATACTATTGTAATAACAAACACAAATTTTCAATAGATTCCATAACAAATTGGCTTATTAGAAATGTTTTCGGTGGAATTTTTACTATAACGTTCATTGGAAATTCACATTTTATAATAGTGAAAATATATCCCAAAAAAGAGATAACAATAATTTTCAATTATCCATGATGTTACGTACGGATTCAAACTATGAAACTAAACTCTCGTAGAAATGCAAGATAAGACAACATACAGATACAATAAATCATTACATTGTGGTTCGTTCTTTCATCATACCCCAACATAACGAAAGCTTAGTGTATCAAGTTGTTGTTTTTAATTGTTTTGTCAAACATTAATTCGAGACAAGAAGATAAAACTTTACTTTTGTGAAAAACTTGAACGAGGGTTAGTGTTACTCCAAACAGTATCCCAATACCTGAAATAGATATAATTAAGTATTATTAGTAATTAATTTCTACATTAAACAAAAAATTAAATAATTAATCAAAGTTTATAGATTAATTAATTACCCTCTATTGGTTTCATCATTTTGGATGGATAATATATTTTGAACCGCACCATATGATATGCCAATGACTTGGCCATCTGGTGTTGATAAAGTAATATTAATGAATCTATTACTTATCGTCACCTGTAAAATTTAAATTCTGAATTTATTTCTGCTACGAGTAGGGGTCACAAAATTAATTAGCACATAATTAAAAGGTGTAAACATTTAGAAAAAAAAAAAATTTGCTAAACATAGGTAAATTACTTGTTTAGGTTGTTTGTCCAATTTGACTGGGGCATTGTTGTCAATCTTTGTCTGTTTTAACAACAAAGAAATAATAAAGTTAGGTGAATGCTCGTGATTTAATTAAATCTACTTCATACGAAAAGTATAACATATAAATAAATCACATTATACTAAAAAGGTCATGTAACTCTCAAAAATCATATATCTTGTATATAGTGTCAAGAACATGGATTAAGAAATCGAAACGAAAAAAGGTCAAGGACAATTTTGACCATTTTCCATTTCTATCGGGGGACAAAAATGCTCCTTGGTCAATTTTTAACGAGAGACAAAAATACTCTTCGATAAATATTATAAGGATAATTTTGACCATTTTTCGTTGAATAAAAATTTAGAGACTTACCCATTGTGAGGATGACAATCAGCTACTATGAACAACAACAAAGCAACCATATATCTCCACATTTTCTGCATTTTCACTTTTAAAAAATTCAATACATACAATTAAAAATATCGGATTTGAATCATTTATCTAATAATATCACAAAAAAAAAAAACTACTAGGTGATTTTTATAATCTATCAAATTTTTTAGTGAACAAAGTTACTCGATATTGTAGGTTACATACCTCTAATTTGCTAATCTTTTGTATGTGTAATATGATATGTTTACTGTATTAAGCTTATATATAAGTTTTGAAATTGCTCATTAAATTAGATAATTTTCCTTAAATGTAAATCTTAAAAGAGATTATAGTTGACTAATGAAAAGAAAAGAAGCAAAAGTAATTTATTTTCTAAATAAAAGTCAATTAATAGTAATTTACCTAAAAACATAACATGAAATACTATTATAATAAAGATGTCAAATTATTTTTTTCATTAGACAATTTACCTTCTTATATGCTCTACATTTCAAGAAAAATAAAATATTGCAAGTTCATATATAATATCGCGATAAATTGAGGTTTAGTAATAGATACGCGCAAATACACTTATTATCTGCACATATACACTTATACAAAGATATTGTATATGCAAAAATATAGTTGTTAAGTGCATGAATATAATGCGGGAATAATGTATATATTCACAGATACACTTATTATCTACACAAATACAATTACCCAAAGATATTATATACATGAAAATACAGTTATTAAGTACACAGATACAACACGCGAATAATGTATATTTCTGCTATATATATATATATATATATATATATAAATACTATATACCGCTTGATACAATGTATTCCTCTACGTTTTAGAATCAAAATATTACTACGTTTCGTAATTAAGTAAGATATCGATAAAAAAAATCGAAAATCTAAATGCAAAAAAAAATATTTTTTAGGAAATATTTTTCAAAAATAATTCTGACAATGGAGGTCTTGTCATACAAAGTGCAGGCCTGTGGATGAAAGGCCTGAGCAAATTGGGCCCTATTCTAATGGCCCATTTTTATTTGTTGTTATTTAAATCTGCAATCCATTAGATTATGCATATAAATAGATTGGACATTTTGACATGACACTCACTCATTAGCAG
>NC_064292.1:55322844-55340726 GCF_019186545.1 Solanum stenotomum
AATTTTCCAACCAAACCTTTGTTTGATTACCGTGATGTTCTGTGTTTTATTGCATTTCTTTTTTTAAATCATTGCAAGTAATATCCACTTGATACTTTTTCACATAATTTATAATACATGTGTAAATTAGAGTGAATTTATATATTAATTTATATAAGCTATAGTGTGAAAGAAGAAACATAGAATATTAGTAATATGTAAATTAAATACCCAGAGAATAGATTAACCTTCATAATAATAAAAACACATACTATTATTTTGCTTAAATGTAAACGTATGATTTAAACCATATCTCATGTACTAGTTTGTCTCAACGTTATAATCATGCATTACTAAATTTTGTATTATACTTTCTGTATTATTCATTGTTGACACCCCAATTTTGACCCTCCCCGGCAATCATTAATTTCTGAGTTTCTTAAATCCAAACTATTTGAAATAACTGACTTTATAAAATTCAAAATATTTTTCAAGTCATTTTAAGTAATTTCGTCATTTTTACAATTTTCTGAATAATATGCTTGTTTTACATAATTATGTATATATTAATTAGTATATTTTATGAATATTTGAAAATAGTCTCAAAAAGATTTTGTTTTAATTAAATATTTGGTTAATCAATTTTGGTTATATAATGGTTTATATTTTAAATTATTAGCTTGTAATTAAGTTAATTATTTTATCTCGTTAAGATCAAGAAGCTCGTGAATTAATTATATTAATTCATCCTATTTAAACTCTAGTCGAATTCACTAAATTAACTCAAGTCAGCTAACTTCTTAATTTCCCTTGGCCATTATTGCAATTTATGTGGCCATTACAAATCTTACCAATTTTTCTCTCCTCACCTTAAACCTTTTTTTTTAGATCAATTTATGCCAAATTTTGGGCCCTCCTTCAGTAGCAGCGTTTCAGCAGCACAGTCCAATTCCCAGCCCACCTCAATTGTCCCCATCAGCATATTACAACAACAGCAACCCGACCCAGCCCACTCCAATACTCCTTTTCCTTTATTCCAAAGAGGAACCCAGAGACAACGTACCATTCCCAATAAACGACAACAATTCCAGCTTTCATAATGTTAAACACCACAGCAACCAAATGACGGAAGTACATCACATAGACTGTGTGAGCAGCTAGCACGAGCTTTTCCCCTTTTTTCCTCTTCCGGAATGAGACATTTTTTTGGAGAAAAAGTTGTATCCCCTAAATGGTGAAAGGATTTTTGATTTCGAATTTCAAATGGCAAAATTCCATCCGAATTTCCCCCCTTTTTCTACCCAAATTTCCTTGTATAAAAACTCTCTTTGCATTTAGTCTTAAGGGGGGGATTTTTATTTTTTTTTGGAGTTGAAACTTTGGTGTTAGAGAAATTATTGGAGAGAATATCAGAAAGTATAGGAGGGAGCTAAGACACGAAAAAGAAATAGTTTACAAAGAGATTTTCTTGTGGTTAATCGCTTTTATAGTCGAAAGATTCTCGAAAAACTCTCTACTTCTAAATTTTCGAAAAGCTCTTGGTCTGGGTTTTGTTTGGAGGGCTCAAACCGGAACTCGCGTGGAAGAAATCGCTGCCTCCTCTGCTCGTGTTGTCTTAGTTCAGCTGCCCGGAAAGAGGTAAAAATCATTCCTTAAATTTTGTTTCGCTTTGACATTTAGCTGTTACACTTAATGTTTTTGTTTTCTCCTCAACTGTGACTTGGCATTTTTATTTATTTGTTTATGTTGGAATCGGTTAAAATTGGTTTAACGTTTTAGCTAAGTCTTTTTTTTATTTATTGAAGTCATATTGTTGGTTTGCCTGCCGAAATGTGCAGAGTGTTTTGCTTTCGTCATTTGGCCGTTGTTCACCATTTGTTGATTCTTAATGTTGAATCCTTTAAAAAAGAAATTTAGTCCATCATCTTGTTGTTCGTTTAAAGGATATTCCTGGGGTCGACCATATTTTGATTCATTATTGTTAATGTTGTTTTCTGTAAAAGAATCTCGAAGTTAGTTGATGTGAAAATCATGTGTTGTGTCGTCTATTTTGTCTTCTACATTATCCACTTCGTGATTATCCTGCTGTCCAGCATATTGTGTTTTGAACCAAAAATGTTTCCTTTGCGTATGTTCAATGTTAGTCGAAGATCTAGCCATTGACAGTTGAGTCGATAAAATATGTGAAGTTTTGGTATTTCTCTAAGTCATCCCGTAAGTCTTTTGACGTTTGGCTTTGTTAAAATTAGGTTTGTATTCGAATAATCAACGTAGTCTTTGTTTTTGCCTTAGCGGGCCATTGAATCTGTTAGGAAGATGGCTAAATAGCATGTTCATTGTCTCTTAATGGTCTCATCACCGCCTCCCCAATTTATTTGAAACTTGATCCCTCCATTAGTAATTGTTATTGTTTGTTATGTTGGAAGTTCGGGGTGACAGTAGCTTAAGAATGTGACAAGAGACTGCCTAAGTTTGGGGTACCAGTTCTTCATTTAAATTAGTTGATCTTTAGTTAAAAGTGGGGATTATTGAGTCAAACATTGGGGCAAAGGCTTTAATTTGTTCATCTTATATATAAAATCAGCAATTATTATCATTTGGAGGTGTATTTCTCGGTTGCTTTCGGTGTTATCCAGAGTATTAAAAAAAAAAAAAGAATTTTCTTGACCTTAGATATGATCTTTTGTTGTTGTTGCTAGGTTTGACTTTACAGACTTCTTGTTCATCTGATGCTCTTTGACTTATGACTTGGAATTCGATTTTACACGACCCTAATTTGTTTATCCCATTTACTTATTCAGTTGCTAAAAGCGAGAGTTAATAGTACAAGCATCTGATCACTATGGCTTGCTTTTAATTCTTCTTGTCATGTATTCGCATTTGCTAAACTCATGGTCATTGCTAGCTCTTTTATATATTGACAAGTTGTGCTCCTTTTGGTGTATTTATCATTTGGCGATCGGTTAATCCTCGTTTATCGACGGTTCAAAGATTTTATTTATCGAGTACTAATTTTTATTTTTATTTTTTGTTGCATGTGAAACCTGTCTTGGTCCTACGGACCCCTTGCATCTTCCTTTAGGCCATGGAGGCCCAATTCCATTTTATCTCGAGTCGGCTAGCTGTAAAAATTGACGTACAGGACTTGGAGTCGAAAAATCCGAAATAGATCAAGAAGTTAAAAGATTGGGCCAAAAGCCCACTTTTAATTCCAAAGAGATGTATTTTGTTATTTTGGGCCTAAGCCCTCGTCATTTTATTTATTATTACTCTCGTTAGAATTTAGGACAGGTGGCAAGAATTGGACCCTTTGGTCCAAGATGAAATTAGGCCCAAGTGCTGGCCTAGGCGGACAGAAAACCAGACTTGGGCCCAAATCTCTCTCTCTCCTTATTATATGTTTCGTGTTAATTTTGTTGTTAGTACATACTTATTTGCTAATTAACTTTAAGGTTCTTAATTCAACTCCCCAAAAAAGAAAGCCATTTTGAGTTGAAATTAAACAAACTCATTTTTAAATTGACCTTCAGAATACTTAGTATACTTCACTTAAGTAAATGCCCCTATAATATTTCCCTGTTCTCCTTTTAAAACCGTCTCAACTATAAAGTAGTTCACTTTTGCAATCCAAGCTAAGTTAAAATTATTTTAGCCAAATAAATTAGTTGTCGGATAACCGCATTAGCGGATATTCTAGGTGCTTTAAAAAACTTACTAGAATATTAATAGGAACCCCGAACCCTCTTTAAATATTTTTCAATTGATTTCCTGTTTTAGTCTTTTGAAAAAATAGTTTTCTTGATTTTTCTTAAAAAATTAAGTGGCGACTCTTAAACCAGTCCAAAACATATTTTCCAAATGAAACAATATCTCCACATTTTCTGCATTTTCACTTTTAAAAAATTCAATGCATACAATTAAAAATATCGGATTTGAATCATTTATCTAATAATATCACAAAAAGAAAAAACTACTAGGTGATTTTTATAATCTATCAAATTTTTTAGTGAACAAAGTTACTCGATATTGTAGGTTACATACCTCTAATTTGCTAATCTTTTGTATGTGTAATAATATGATATTTTTACTGTATTAAGCTTATATATAAGCTTAGAAATTGCTCATTAAATTAGATAATTTTCCTTAAATATAAATCTTAAAAGAGATTATAGTTGACTAATGAAAAGAAAAGAAGCAAAAGTAATTTATTTTCTAAATAAAAGTCAATTAATAGTAATTTACCTAAAAACATAACAGGAAATACTATTACAATATAGATGTCAAATTAAATTTTTTTCATTAAATTTACCTTCTTATATGTTCCTACATTTCGAGAAAAATAAAATATTGCCAATTCATATATAATATCGCGATAAATTGAGGTTTAGTAATAGATACACGCAAATACACTTATTATCTGCACAGATACAGTTATACAAAGTTATTGTATATGCAAAAATACAGTTATTAAGGGCATGAATATAACACACGAATAATGTATATACTCACAGATACACTTATTATCTGCACAAATACAATTACCCAAAGATATTGTATACATGAAAATATAGTTATTAAGTACACAAATACAACACGCGAATAATGTATATTTCTGCTATATATATATACTATATACCTCTTGATGCAATGTATTCCTCTACGTTTTAGAATCAAAATACTACTACGTTTCGTAATTAAGAAAGATATCGATATATTTTTTTGAAAATCTAAATGCAAAAAAAATAATATTTTTTAGGAATTTTTTTAAAAAAATGATTCTGACAATGGAGGTCTTGTCATACAAAGTGCAGGCCTGTGGATGAAAGGGCCTGAGCAAATTGGGCCCTATTCTAATGGCCCATTTTTATTTGTTGTTATTAAATCTGCAATCCATTAGATGATGCATATATATAGATTGGACATTTTGACATGACACTCACTCATTAGCAGCCAAGTATTAAAAAGTTCCAACTTCCAACCTGACACACTTATCTTTAAAAAAAGAAATCGATGAAAGAAAATTCGTAATGGCTATTCTTCGAGTGTACACGAGGTAAATCATGCTTTTATGATATAGTTTGAAAATTACATAGGAGAAGTAAATTAGACAAGTTACGTGCGATGAATTTGATTCAGAAGACCAAAATTCTTGGTATCGTAAGTAAGGGGTTTCGAACTTGAGACCTCCATTATAAAAGTCGCAAGTTGAATCATTTGAGCTACCCTGAAGAAGGAGAAAAAAATAGTAGTTTGCATTTTATAGAAGTGACTATAGTTTGTGTGAGATCTTTTTTTACTTCACGAGCAGTTGGATCTGAATTTTATATTTTTGAATTCATATATACCGGTTTTATTAACTTGTGAAATAAAATTAAAAAAAATATAATATGACATGACTTTCATTTAATCGAAACTTCAGTAGAGATATTGAATATTCAGGAAAAAAAAAAGTTGTAGTTTGCTCCTTGCATATGGACAATTAAGTTGTGATGAGGATTGCGGTGGTTATATAACATTATTATAATAATAATAATAATAATTATTATTATTATTATTATTATATGTTTTCGGTTGTAGGTGATGAATTAAAGTGATATAATATATAGTAATATTATTTGTTGGCCATAACATAACAACAAACAAATTAATATAATGACGATTTCACCAATAAGACTTTTTGGAATAGTGATGAAATGCTTCATGAAAATATGATAACGATAAGGTTTGGTAGTAGTAATATCTTTGGATTTTATATAACTTCTTTTCTAAAAATAGAAAAGAAAAAAAATAACAAGAAACAATAAAGGTTAAGAAGGTAGGATTATATATAAATATATAAATCATATATTTAAAAACTATCGTAATTTATAAAGATCAAAATAATCATATATCATAGAGTACAAAATTTTTCGAAAGAATAAGATGCTATGAGGTGAGAAGGAAGCTAAAATCCTCAATTTACAGAAATTCCAAATCTTTTTTTTTCCTACAAATAAATAATTAGTTAAATATAAAAAAGATTTAAGTTTCTTTATTTATGATTTTGTTATTAGAATCTGAGCTTCAATTAATTTTTTACTAAGAGCGAAAGAAATTGTTATCATTCTATAGTTTTACCACATTACTTATTTTAGTATTGTTTTTCACCAAATTAATACGTTTTATTTTGGAATCTGATAAACTATGAATAACAAAACATTAGTTCATATAATCTCTTTCGATTTTTTTTTTTTTTTTNTTGCCAGGTTTCAAGGGGATGCAATACTTGAATACTTTGGATCTCAGTTTCTGCGATCTAACAGATGGAGGACTTCCGGAAGACATTGGATCCTTATCCTCTGTGAAACACTTGAATCTCAAGGGAAATAATTTTGAGTATTTGCCTCATAGCATAGCCCAGCTTGATGCTCTTCAAACCTTGGACTTATCAGATTGCAAGAGACTTAGACAGCTGCCAGGTTTCACGGGGATGCAATACTTGGATCTTTGGATCTCAGTTTCTGCAATCTAATAAATGGAGAACTTCTGGAAGACATTGGATATTTATCCTCGTTGAAATACTTGTACCTCAATATAAATAATTTTGAGCATTTTCCTGAAAGCATAGCCCAACTTGGTGCTCTTCGAATCTTGGACTTATTAGATTGCAAGAGGCTTACACAGCTGCCAGAATTTCCACAGCAATTACATACAATAAGTGCAGATTGGAGTAATGATTGGATCTGTAATTCAGTGTTCCAGAATTTCTCAGCAATGCAGCATGACATCTCTGCTTCAGATTCCTTGTCACTAACAGTGTTCACCCTCACAGGGAATATACCAATACCAAGATGGTTCCACCATCGGGAAGATGGTAGAAGTATATCAGTCAAATTGCCTGAAAATTGGTATGTAAGTGATAACTTCTTGGGATTTGCTGTATGTTACACTGGCAAATTAATTGACGCAATAGCTCATTTGATTTGTTATGATGAGAGGCCAGTGACGCGTATCACCCAGAAACTTGCCTTATCCAATCATTCAGTAGAATTTCAGAAATCTGCTATTCATTTTTTCTTGGTACCTCTTACTGGCTTGTTGGATAAATCTAAGGCAAATGGAAAAACACCAAACGACTATGGGCGAATTAGGATATTTTCCACTGGAGAAATGAAGAAGTTTGGACTTCGTTTATTGTATAAAGATAAACCTAAGATTGAGGCGAGTTGCTCATCTTCTCAGAAACAATGATGAACTAACAGCCATGATGATAGTGAACACCAAGATGAAGCCAGGCTATCAGAAAATGAGAATGATCATACACCAGAAGCAACTTTTATTTTTCCTTCAAATTTTACAAGAATAATATTTGTACAGAGCCACATTTTGTTGTTTGTTGGATGGTGAAATGGAGGTTTATTTTTCATGTTCAATCATTCATTGTTTACTAATTGTCTTTTCTCTTTTTATATATACTAGTTCTGGACACGTGCAGTGCACGTGTATCCCATACTAATTTATATTGAATCATTAGAATTAATGATAAATGTACTTTCTGATAGAACAAAGTTTTAAAATTGATAGAAATTTCATTTTGACATATGAAAGTATCCTTGCAATGAAAACATTTTTCTAGCCTGAAGTTTTAGTTAGAGAAGTGATTGGAAGGCTGAAGGTGACAAGAAAATTAAAAATAAAATATGCTAAGAAATCACGTGAACATCCAGTGAAATACAAGCAGCAAGGAACAAAAGTAGCAAAATTTAAAGATAACAACAGTGACCTACACACTTGGTAACAATTTATATGTTCTTCACAGAAAAAAGAAGATAAAAATAAAAAATTAGAAATAATTGAGTTAGTCAAAATTCTTACGGGTACAACAATTTCTTGTTCTGCGATCCATATCACTCCACCTTAAAAAATGAATTACTACACGTTGAGTTTTGGATTGAAAACCCATCACAAATCCATATATGTGAGTTTATTTTCATGAGTTTACATTAATGGTAAACAATAAATGTATCAAGTCAGTTTAATTGGACTAACTTTTCAGTTTCCCAAAAAAATGTTACACATTCAAAAAATGTGCATGTGCAGAAGTATTTACGATAAATCATTTAATGAAGATGAATCAAATATTGTGAAAATAACAAGGAAGTGGAAGGTTGTGAAAAACAATTAATAGGTGAGAAGAAGACAAATTAAAATAATAAGCAGTAATAATTGAGGTAATTCATATTGTTATAAATGAAGTTTTTTAGAGGCAAAAAATATGTAAGTTACATTACATATGCTCATAATAGGTGAAAAAATAAAATTGACTCATTAAAGAAGAATCTGTTCAACTTCTCATTTGTATAACAAGTTACTTACAAAAGTAAGTAATGGGTGAACAAATTAGTTCCACACATTTAGGGAGAATTGAATGTGGAGGATTAAAATATGATTGTTGTGTTTTTAATTTACTCACTATTTATGTTATTTAAACATTACTATTTAATTTGATTTTAATTCAATGAAGGGCCGTAAATTTTGTACTGTGCTGAACTTGCATTTCAACCTTCAAGTAATTCAAATATGATTGTACAATATTTAATTAAATGTTTTATGATATTTTGATTTATTGCAATGGTGAACTTGTAATTCGGCATTGATGATAAAAGCTAATACAATATGATATGATTAAATATAGAATAACTAATTAAGTCTTTAAAAAGGGGTAAAAATGTCTAGCAACTTTCTATGGACATTTTCGTCTTTCATTTTTTGATTTAATACTTTCCTACTTTGAACATTTACTATATGATATGCTTTTTATTTAATATTCAATTAATTAGATGTTTTATAATTTTTTATTGAGTGGAGGGACAAAATGGTAATCCAACTTTGAAGGTTGGAGCTTCCCACTATATATATATATATATATATATTGTAACACCCCGACTTTTCAAAACGTCTAAATTAACTCGTATCTTCGTGGAAAGACAAGGAGGGTGAGTAATAAATTAAAAATGATGTGTTATGTTATATTTTAAGTGTTCAAGTGTTGTATCTCAAGTTTTGAAGTTAGATAAGTGGCAAAATAAAAGTTGGCGAAAGTTACCGTAAATTCCTTTTTAAAGATTTGTCTGAAATTTGAGTCAAATGTCTCGGACGTTTTCTCCCAATCTATTAAGAGTTGTGGTCCCTACAAACTATTGAATCGAAGGTCTACGAGTCTAGTTTTCAACGCATCAAACCGTTTGTTCATACGACTTCAGAATAGAGAGATATTCGCGTTTTCGTAGGACTGCGCAAGCAAGCACGTGAGGTGGGGCCCTAGGTCGGTGGAAAGCTGTATATATCTTCTTCTTCGAGTTTTTTCTCCATTTTAAGCTAAATATACAGAGAAAACATAGAAACCCATTTCTAGGATCAAGCTAAATATAGATTTTCTCGACTTAAGTCCTTGACGAAAGTTGTTCTACGCGTTGGGCTCATCATCGTGGTATAATTTGTTTTATCGATTGCGTAGCATATCACACTTTAGTGTTGGGACAGCAGGGTTTTGAATATATTTGAAGGTTTTGAGGTGAATTACGAACCTAAGATCGAGGTAAGACCCTTCTTTCATCGATTCTAGCTTTTATAAGTAGCAAATAGCAATTTGCGACGGAAATACATATCTTTTATTGTATTGTCATGGTATCTTTTATTTTGTGTGTTGATTATGGTCCTACCTTGTTGTAGTATCGAGGGAGTTATGAGTTAAAGTCTTTAGGCCACGTGAAATTAGCGAAAAAGGTATGTTAAGGCTATTCTCTTCCTATGGCATGTTTCCTTAAAGCTTAGGGGCAATGTAATTGAGTTGTTATCGTTGTTATACTTATAGCCATTATTGTTGATTGTTGACTGCTCGAGTGCGTATAATCATCTCTTATCGGGATTCTTATTCAGTAGTAACATTCGTATGTTGGACACGACTTAGAGGCTATTTGTACAGGTTGCCTATAACTAAATTGCTCACTTTTAGCTGTTGGATTGTTATTGTTGCCTTTGGGCTATTGTTGTTAGCTGCAGGAATGTGATTTATGCCTAGAAGGGCTATGTTCTGCCTACGGGGCCATATGGATAACTAAAAGGGCTATATGTTGCCTACGGGGCTATATTGATGCCTAGCAGGGCTATATTGACGCCTAAGAAGGCTATGGGCTTCCTACATGGCTATGTTGTTGCCTAAGAGGGCTATGAGTTGTCTATAAGCTATGTTGATACCTAAGAGAACTATGTGCTGCTATGGGGTTATATTAATGCCTAAGAGGGCTAGGTGATTGCCTACAGGGCTAGGGGACTATCGATAGGGGTATATAGACTGATTGGCACCTTCCGGGCTTATGGGGGCCTGAGTAGGTGGTCTTGTGTGCTGTTTGTACCTACCGAGCTTATGGGGGCTCTGTTAGGTTGTTGTTTTATTATTTCTGATAAATTTAGAATTATGAGCAGGTCAGTACACTTGTCTTATCCTTGATTTACTTATCGAATTATTCCAGTATATTAAGATACTTGATCATAGTCTATTGCCTTTCATACTCTGTATATTATTTTGTACTGACGCCCCATTGCCTGGGGGCGCTGCATTCATGCATGCAGGTCCTGACAGACGATTGAGTAGACCTCCTCAGCAGCAGGATTGACTTCTATCCCGTTGGCTAGCCCCTTTCCTTCGGAGCTGCCAGTGTTTGGAGGTTTGTTAGATTTTGTTGTACATATTGTTATGGGTAGGGTGGGGCCCTGTCCCGCCAATCGTTAATACTCTTAGAGGCTTGCAGACTAGTGTGTGGGGTTCATAACTACGTTATGGCCATGCTGGCCTAGTTTTGTTGGTTTGCTGAAGCTTGCTGGTTGTGTGATGCGTTGTCTTGTTATATGCATGATTTCAGTTTTGGTATAGATATCATGGTGGCCTCGACGGCCCAATTAGGACTTCTGTGCTAGTTGACTATTTATTTAAATGATCTCCTGGGAGTAGCTGTTTCTTTTATAGATCAGTTGACAGGGGCCTTGCCGGCCGATGGCTTAGTTTTAAGCCGAGATATACTTGTTTGATTTCTTGATTGCGTGTAACTGTCATGCGCTAGTAGCAAATGGTTCAGCAGGGTCGGCTTGGGCCTTAGTTTTGGCATTAGGAGCCAGTTGCGCCCTTGAATCTGGGGCGTGACATATATGATATGATGATATACAATTCTCTCCAAACTTAAATTTTCGGTTAACTTATTTTGGGTTCAAGTCTTGGATATTGAGTAGCCTTTGTTAGGATTTAGGAAGCATTTTACTCTCAATGTGAGACTTGCTGGAAGGAAAAGGATACTCGCATCGTGTGTTTATATCAAATCATATAAATTTATTATATTTAAGTTAGTTAATATAATATGAAAATATTGTCTCAACTCTCAATTATTCTACAAGGTGAAAATATTTGTTCTTGATCAAGATAGAATATGTCAAACTCATGTGCATTATTCATTTTGTTTGTCACTACTCACCTTGTTTTTGAGTTATTTTCAATGGTTTTTGAAATCTTATAAGTTAAATCGATAACCAAACTGATAAATGAATATCTTAATGGATCTATAAGGATTTAGTATGTTACAATCATTAACTGATAAATCAAACTGAAAAACTTTAAAATTGAATTGAATCAATTGATACTGTGGTAGATAGTGATAGTTTAGGTAGTAATTGTTGGTCTAATCAGTTTCAAGATGTATTTTAATATATAGATGTTGATAGTTCATATAAAAAAAAAGGAACAATTGATAGTTGAAGTAAAAAACTTGCGAAAATAATAATAAATAAGGTGTGTTTTGACCATTCATGAATTTAACATTTTACATAATGAAAACAATCAAATATACCATTAAACTATCAAAATGACTCATCCATATTATCCGTGATTAATTGGACTCACATACATAAAATATAACGAATTTTCAAATATCAGAATTAGACACGTAACCTCCTGTTAGAGGTCCACGTCACTCACCAGTTCCACCAAATTAAAACCCAACCCAATTAAATCAACCCGACCCACTTCCCTTTTAAACCAAAACCAGTCAGCCCCCTTTGTCTTCTTCACTGCTCCGGCGAAGAGCTTCTAGCTCCGGTGAACCGGAGCAACTAGCGACGCAACACCCGTTTCTGATGTCGTGGATCTTGTTCTTTTTAGGTTGGTGCTTACTTTTTTCTACTTGATTTTGTGCATAATGTTTTTTTTTTTGTATGTATATTTGTTTGATAATTGCTACTGTTCAGTAAAATAACCCAAATTGAACTTGTTTCTGCTGTCTTAAAGTTAGCAAGGTTGAAGATGAATATTTTATAGAGTTTGAGTAAATTACACGGAAAATGTATTGGTTGGAAATGCTTATGAAAAATTTAGTTTAATTAAGAAAGGACAAATCTCTTTCACTTTTTTCTTTCTCACTGACTTTCCCACTTCCTTTTATTAAAGTTGGGGTGGGTGTGGCTCAACATGGATTCAATAATTCACATTCTACTTTAATTGTTCCCTTTATATGACATACGTTCCCTTTTTTAATTAATTACAGATGATGATGATTCTTCTTTTCCAAAAAAAATAAAATTGATTCTTTTGTTTGAAGTCAAGTTGTAACATAATTTACAATTTCAAAATATACTTTTTTCATCCATAAATTAGTTTAAGGAGAGGACCATCTGATATGATTCACTATCTTTCCATTACCACTGTTACAGTTTGTGTTTCCTTTTTCTTTTCAGACGTTTAATTGAATCCATGTCATCTTCTTCCTCTTTTGCGAGTAATTCACATTATTGTCCTCGATGGAAGTATGATGTCTTTCTTAGTTTTAGAGGTGCAGACACTCGGAGAACATTTATGGGTCACTTGTATGAAGGTTTGAAAAACAGGGGGATATTCACTTTTCAAGATGATAAAAGGCTAGAGCATGGAGATTCCATCTCAGAAGAACTCGTGAAAGCTATAGAAGAGTCTCAAGTTGCCCTTGTTGTTTTCTCAAAGAATTATGCTACGTCAAGGTGGTGCTTGAATGAACTAGTGAAGATTATGGATTGCAAGACTCAATATGGACAAACAGTCATACCGATCTTCTATGATGTGGATCCATCACATGTTCGATACCAAAGTGAGAGCTTTGCAGAAGCATTTGCCAAACACGGATCGAGGTATAAGGATGATGTTGAAGGAATGCACAAGGTGAAAAGATGGAGGATTGCTCTAAGTGATGCCGCAGATCTAAAAGGTTGTGATATCCGCCAAGGGTGAGTATAAACAGTTTATTTTATCTCTATTTTAGACATTAGAAATGTTTCCCTTTATTTTATAATTTCTGGAAAATAGAAAGACAGTTGATTTACATTCATTTATCCTCCAGAAGATACTGTTGTTCTTATCACTTCAACAAAATTACTTAATAACAAGAGTTTGATTTATGTGAAATACTTACTAATACTTGACTCTTTTTTTTTCATTTATCCACAATTAAGCTTCTTATTTGTGTAGGATCGAGTCAGAGAATATTCAGCAGATTGTCAACCAAATCTCGTCCAAATTATGTAGGATTTCTTTATCTTAGTTACAAGATATTGTGGAAATCTATGATGTTACACTTAACCCTTAAAGCCCCAAAACCCCCTAAACCTAAAAAAACTCTAAGCTCTAAAACCTATAAAGCCCCAAATCGTATATGCTAAAACCCTAAGAAACCCTAAATCCTATAAACATTAAAATAAACCCTAAACCCATTTAAAACCCCTACAAAACCCTAAGCTCTTAACCACAGGGGTCACTCTTTCTATCTGGGGTGGGAGTTTACTGCTGGCTGGGTGGAGTCTGATGGATTATCTGGGTTACTTTGGGCTAGGAGCCCGGTTTTCTTCTTTCTCAATAGACTTAGCTATTCTGCGTACCTATCGGGCTTATGGTGGTTCATTCAGGTTTTATTTAAACTTGAGTACTAGTGTACCTTCTGGGCTTATGTGGGAATCTGGGGAATGGGGGGAGTTGGTAAAACGACAATAGTAAGAGCAATTTTTGATATGCTCTCACCTCAGTTTGATGGTGCTTGTTTCCTTGCGGATATCAAAGAAACTAAAGAAATGCACTCTCTGCAAAATATCCTTCTCTCTGAATTGCTAAGGAAAAAAGAAGAATACGTGAATAATAAGGTGGATGGGAAGCACTTGATGGCTCGTAGACTTCGTTTTAAGAAGGTCTTAGTTGTGCTTGATGACATAAATCACGGAGACCATTTGGATAACCTAGTAGGGGACCTTGATTGGTTTGGCAAGGGCAGTAGGATTATTGCAACCACAAGAGACAAACATTTGATAGGGAAGAATGATGTAGTATATGAAGTGACTACACTAGTTGATCATCAAGCTATCCAATTGTTCAATCAACATGCTTTCAAGGATGAAGTTCCAGATAAGTCATTTGAGAAGCTAACGTTGGAGGTGGTAGGTCATGCGAATGGACTTCCTTTAGCCCTAAAAGTGTGGGGTTCTTTCTTANGTAGGATCAAATCAGAGAATATTTAGCAAATTGTCAACCAAATCTCTTCCAAATTGTGTAAGATTTCTTTATCTTATTTACAAGATATTGTAGGAATAAATACTCATTTAGAGAAAGTAAATTCCCTACTAAAGATGGAAATCAATGATGTTCGGATTGTGGGAATCTGGGGAATGGGGGGAGTTGGTAAAACGACAATAGTAAGAGCAATTTTTGATACTCTCTCACCACAATTTGATGGTGCTTGTTTACTTGCGGATATCAAAGAAACTAAAGAAATGCACTCTTTGCAAAATATCCTTCTCTCTGAACTGCTTTAGGAAAAAGAAGAATACGTGAATAATAAGGTGGATAGGAAGCAATTGATGGCTCGTAGACTTCGTTTTAAGAAGGTCTTAGTTGTGCTTGATGACATAAATCACGAAGACCATTTGGATAACCTAGTAAGGGACCTTGATTGGTTTGGCAAGGGCAGTAGGATTATTACAACCACAAGAGACAAACATTTGATAGGGAAGAATGATGTAGTAGATGAAGTGACTACACTAGTTGATCATCAAGCTATTCAACTGTTCAATCAACATGCTTTCAAGGACGAAGTTCCAGATAAGTCATTTGAGAAGCTAACGTTGGAGGTGGTAGGTCATGCGAATGGACTTCCTTTAGCCCTAAAAGTGTGGGGTTCTTTCTTACACAATAGGGACATAACTGCGTGGAGAAGTGCTATAGAGCAAATGAAAATGAACTCTAAATCAGAAATCGTTGAATAGCTCAAAATTAGCTATGATGGACTGGAGACCATACAACGAGATGTATTTCTAGATATAGCATACTTCTTACGAGGACAAACAAAAGATTACATCATTCAAATTCTTGAGAGTTGTTATGCTGGAGCAGGTAATGAATTGAGCGTCCTTATTGACAAATCTCTTGTGTTCATTTCTGACGATGATACAATTCAAATGCATGACTTAATACAAGATATGGGTAAATATATAGTAAAACTGCAAAAGGATGATCCCAGTGAATATAGCAGACTATGGGATCCTAATGATTTCGAAGAAGTGATGGTCAACAATACAGTAAGTAGACTTAATCAATGCAATAATATTCAATTTATGGTTTTCATATACCAATATTCATTTATCTTATGTTATTATGTCATGAATTAGTCTAGGAGCCTCTTAAAATATTTAATCCAACTTTCATTTTTGGATTAATTTGACATTTGTACGATATTTTGTACATAATAGCTCAATCAGTAAAAGTATAAGTTAATATTATCTAGCTATTTATCCTTAGTAACCTTTTAATGATGAATATCCTCAAATGGAAAAATACAAAATATTTTTAGTGGTGCTAGCTGTTTAATTAAGAACTTCAAGTGCAATAATATATTAGTAATATAAAACATGACAAAATTTGGCATTGCAGGGAGTGAGAAGTTAGTCCTACTGGCATTACAGGGAGTGAGGAGCAATCTGGTTACAAGGAATTCAATATCTATGCTTAAGCAAAAAAGCCATGAAAAATATGAGAAGGCTTAAAATATTACGAATTGGGAATTTTCGTACAAATGATGACTCTATTGAGTACCTGCCCAACAGCTTGCATTGGTTTGATTGTGATGGATATCCTTGGGAATCATTGCCAAAAACATTTGAACCCAAAAGACTTGTTCATCTTAGGCTCTCATGGAGTTGGTTGAGTCATTTATGGACTGAAATAAAGGTACAATACTTGTCCTTCAATTTTAGTCAAACATCCCTTTTGGAAGCTAATTTTTCATTTTGTTTTTCTTTACAATCATGTGCCTGAAATTATACCTTTATTTAGTTTCTGAACACATAATTTCAATGTGGTTACTCATTTTTGGTTAAGGGAGTAATTAAACACAAGATATTATACTGCTCTCGTTTGCCTATCTCATTTCTGTGTTCTGAATACATAACAGCATTTGCTGTCTCTACGGATGCTAGATCTTAGCTATTCTTATAACCTTATGCGAACACCAGATTTCACTGGGATGCCAAATTTGGAGGATTTGGATCTGATGGAATGTACGAGTCTTCAAGAGGTTCACTATTCCCTGGAGTATTGCGGAAAACTCATTCGATTAAATTTGAACGAGTGTGTAAGCCTTGTGAAGTTTCCATGTGTTAACATGGAATCTCTTGAATATCTGGATCTAGATGGTTGCTCTGGTTTAGAGAAATTTCCAGAGATCGTTGGAAGAATGAAGCCGGAGTTAGATAAGCACCAAACTCATTGTACCGTGCTGTATTTGACTGGTTTAAAAAGCCTTGTAGCTCTTCCAAGCAGCATTTGTAAGTTCAAAGGTTTGGTGAAGCTAAATGTGTGGGGGTGCTCAAAACTTGAAAGTTTGCCAGAAGAGATAGGTGATTTAGAAAACTTGGAGGAGCTTGATGCCGAATGGACTCTAATTTCATGTCCTCCATCTTCCATCGTCCGCTTGAACAAGCTTAAATTATTGATATTCGCAAATCATAAATCAGAAGATGGAGTGTTCTTTGTATTCCCTCACGTGAATGAAGGGTTACGCTCATTGGAAATTCTGGATATCAGTTACTGCAATTTAATAGATACTTCTGGAAGACGTTGGATGCTTACACTCATTGAAAGAGTTGAACCTCAGTGGAAATAATTTTGAGCATTTGCCTCGAAGCATAGCCCAACTTGGTTCTCTTCAAACCTTGGACTTATCACATTGCAACAGGCTTACACAGCTGCCAGAATTTCCACAACAATTAGATACAATAAATGCAGATTGGAGCAATGATTCGTTCTGTAATTCGTTGTTTCAGAATATCTCCTCATTGCAGCATGCCATCTGTGCTTCAGATTCCTTGTCACTAAGAGTGTTTGTGAGTTGGGCGAAGAATATCCCAGGTTGGTTCCTCCATCAGGCAATGGGTGCAAGTGTATCAGTCGCATTGCCTGAGAATTGGTATGTATCGGATAACTTCTTGGGATTTGCTGTATGTTACTTGGGCAAATTAATTGATATCACAGCTCATTTGATTCCCTTATGTGATGATGGGATGTCGTCGATGACCCAGGAATTTTCCTTATCTAACCATTCAGAATATACTGATGAAGATACTTCTCATTTTTTGTTGGTACCTCTTGGTGGCTTGTGGGATGCATCTAAAGCAAATGGAAAAACACCAAATGACTATGGGTGCATTAGGTTATACTCCCCTCAAGAAAGGAATGATTTTGGAGAAATAAATGATTTCGGAGTTCGTTTGTTGTCTAAAGATGAACCCAAGCTTCACATTGGGATAAGGAGGAGCAGTTATGAAAAGGCAAGTAGCTCCTCTTCTAAGAAACAAAGGTCACAAGTACA
>NC_064292.1:55340826-55360990 GCF_019186545.1 Solanum stenotomum
AAAGTGTCTAGCAGTCTTTTATTAAAAATAAAAAGGCATCAACAAGGATAAGTTACTAATAAGAAGGGCTAAGGCATACGTACCTTACCAATCCTCTCAGATAAAATTTTAACTTGAAACATCATACCGATTTTATTGACATCCATTAAAACTCAACTTATAATCTAAATATTTCTTAGTCGAAAATAAATTAGATGAATAAAAATAATCTAAAATAGAAAGACGTAAAATGAAACTTTACCTAACAAATTGTGGGCCTTGTTTATTTAAAACGATAAGGTAATGTCCTAGCAATTTCTTTGTGACTGGCAAAGCATGAAGAGTAGAGTTCATTGTATTGAAGATAAATAACCGGTCAAAAGACTTATTTTAATAAATATGTACATTAGTAGAAGTAAGTAGGAAATTTCTTGGAAACTTTAATGCAATATGCACACAATTAATGGACTACTAAAAGTACAAGCAAATAAAGGTGCAAAGAAAAAACAAGGGTAATTTTTATGTCACCAACAATACGACTTGACTTCAGCAATTCATTGCGAAGTCAAGTCTATTTCACTTTATAGTTTATAGTTATACCCTAAATACTAATTCACTTTATGGTTTAAAATAATTACGAATTACCTATTGTCTTACTAATTAATAATTTTGTACCAAATTCCAAGTCAGATACATATATCAAAGAAACTAAATACATTCTGAAATACAAATATGTAAGGCGAAATGGTCTGGTGGACCCTTATACTTGTATCAGTTTGTATTATGAACCCTTCTACTTACGCCTTTGTCATCTGGACCCTTAAACTCAATAAAACACATTTTAACTAATCTCTTTGACCATTGACCAAGCTTACGTGTCTTTAAGATGGCTGAGTTGGCAAAAGTGTGTGACTTTACACATTTAAGGCGAGTGAATAACTTTTTTAGGTTAAAAAAATATTAAAATTATAAAAGAAATATATATTTTTTAAAAAATAATTAAAAAGTAAGTCTTCTTCCCCCACTGGCCAGTGGCCATTACTGCCTCCTTTTTGGCCATTATCACGCGTGACCAAAGTTTTTTTTTTTCCTTCTCAACAATTTACTGGGATGATAATAATAACAAAATTAGTGATGGATAGTGGGATGGATCGTTTCGTTCAGTCAGCATATAAGCCTATTTTTGCTACCATCTCCATTGCTACCTTTGCTTACTACTTAGAAAGGTACACCTTTTTTTTTTTTTTTTTGAAATTACTTATGGAGAAATAGAAATTCAAAGTTGATTGTTTAGCAGATTTTGGCGATTGATTCACCGCGGAGGGGGAAAGCGGACCAGCGCTCGCCGGAGACCATTGAATCGCAGTGGCGTGAGAGAGAAGTGGCACTGGTGGTGCACGGCCACCACTATTTCGCAATAGATCAGTGTGAGAGAGAGGCGACACTGGCTAGTGGAGAGGAGAGCGAGGTGGGTGAGGGTACGATCATGGCAGTGAAGAGGTTTTTCGGCCAGATCTAGTGGTGCGGTGGCTTAGGTTGTTGTTTTTGTGGAGGTTGGAGGAGGAAAGAAAAATAGTGATGATGTGTGGCAGAGATGAAGATGGGAATGGGAGAAAGTATATGTGATTTCTTCGGCAAAAATGACGACGACGGCGGCGATGGCTTTCTCCGGTCAATTTTGGTCGTGAATCAGTGAAAATAGGGAGAATTGGATGTATGGAAATTCACTTTAAAAATTGCCAAAAATAAATTAAAATGTTATTATTTTACATTTTATTAAATAATTTTGGTTAATAATTTTTAAAAATAGTTATGAAATAATTATGATATGGCATTAATATATTTGACGTGGATATGATATGTCATTAATATATCTGACGTGGATATGACATGTCAATTATATAAAGGAGAGCATGGTTGGAGGGGCTTAAAAGTCTCATTTTAATTGAATTTAAGGGTCCAGATGACAAGAGGGTAAGTAGAAGGGTTCAGAATACAAACTGATACAAGTTATTTCGCCAATATGTAATACAATTTTTCTTTGTAAAGATGGACAGTGGGTCCATACCATAAATTAGAAGAATTAAATAATTACTAGCAATTATTACTCCTTTATTAAGTTAACCCTATTTGCTAATTAATTAACAACATTGATATATCGAGGAGTAATAGAAATTTAAGAGATGGTGAAACGTACTCGTATATATTCGATTGTGATAGATTCAAATCAGTAATAAATATATGGTTAAAAACCCCATTGGATTTGTGGAGCTAAATTTCTTAGAACATATTTTTTTTTGGTTTTTTTATTCGGTGTTCGATAACCGCATTGGAACTCGACTATTCTAAATTCCTGCCACGTAGGGGCCCATTTGGAGGAAACGCTCCCTACCAAGGATTTTTCCATATCCAGGGCTCGAATCTAAAATCTTTGGTTGAGTGAGGAGTAGCCTCATCCGCTCCACCAGATACTTTGGTGGTTTTTTTAGAATGTATGATCAAAAATTGAGAAAATGACATAAATGGTCCCTTAACTATAGGAGTAGGTCTAAAATGGTCCCTTAACTATACACTTAACGGATTTAGTCCTTTAACTATTCAAAAACTTATCAGTTTTGGTCCTTTAACTATTCAAAAACCCTAGGGCTGTGGCTACGCCACTACTGACGCGAACTATAATTCTCCAGATCAACGCTACAATTCTCACATTTCCGACATACCATATTAATGATAAAAGTTACATCTAAGAAAAAACTACATAACTAGACATACTTTATTACCATATATACTTAATTTATCTATACTTTAAAAAAAATTACACATAATATCACTTTTAATATGTATACCATATATTTTAAAATATTTAATCAGACACCCAAATCTCTTAAATATAGTATTGAATAATTATCTTAAAATTTGAACTCCTTAATTAATGGTAAATTAGCAAATTCAATGTTCATTTTTTCCATCCATAAATTAGTTTCTGCTAAATTTCATTTGTGTTAACATCTTCTTCTTTGTGTCCATCCACTATTGTTTGTTAGGGTAAGATCATGCACAACCCTTAAGAAAAATTTACTCGCTTCGTCCACTATTGTTTGTCAGGATAAAATCATGCACAACTCTTAAGAAAATTTAATATAAGGTTTAATTTGACTAATATAACCCTACTATCAATCATTATTAAAATGGTTTGTACTTTTTTGAAAACCGTAAAAGTAACTTTTTTCATATTAAAGTAGTCTTGTAAATTCAAAATAACTACTTTTTGAAACCAATAGTTAGGTAATTATTAAGGGTAGAATTGAAAAAAAATGACTAATTGTTTCTTGATTGTTTAAATTGACAATCAATTTTGGACAACTATTTTTAGTATACCTGACAAAAAATAGCGGACGGAGAGAGTAATATAAGGTGCAATTTGACTAATATAACCCTACTATCAATCATTATTAAAATGGTTTGTACTTTTTGAAAACGGTAAAAGTAACTTTGTCACATTAAAGTAGTCTTGTAACTTTAAAATGACCAGTACTTTTTGAAACTAGTATTTATGTAATTATTAAGGACAAAATTGGAAAAAATGACTAATTATTTCTTGATTGTTTAAATTGATAATTAATTTTGGACAACTATTTGTAGTATACCTGACAAACAATAGTGGACGAAGAGAGTAACATATTTTAGAATTTCAAAGTTCACTTTTTACATTCACAAATTAGTTTAATTAAGGAAAGGACAAATCTCTTTCCCTTTTTTCTTTCTCACTGACTTTCCCACTTCCTTTTATTAAAGTTGAGGTGGGTGTGGCTCAACATTGGTTCAATAATTTATTAGATGTATCGTGTACATGTATTTGTGAAATTTGTTTTTCTTATTTTCAATAAAAATAAAATTAGTTTTCTTATATTTAAGTAACTTAATTTTAGTAAGAAAAATATTTTTAACTAATTAAACATGAGAAAATCAAATATTTTTTCAAACATATTTTCCTCTTGTATTTTTAGCTGTCCATTGTGTATGTATTATTGTGAAATTTTGGTGCAAGTGGGTAGGTGGTCTTTGGAGGAATTTTTTAATGCTTTTGTCCTCCTCTGGTCTTTTTATATAGTTGTTGATTCTTCTTTTCCATTCAAGTAGGGTCCTTGATTTCTATATTAACTTCATAAAAATTTAAAGATTAGTGTTAAAAAACACGTTTTCCTTTGCTCTTTTGTTGTGTGTGTGGGAGTGTTTCACATTCTACGTCTCTTTTTCCTATTTAAATTATCATTATTTACGTACTAAAGTATATATACTTGAGTAGATAATGATAGTTCGAAAAAGTAACAACTGATAATTGATCTAGTTAGTTTCAAGGTGGTGTTAAGAACAATATTTTAATAAAAATATTTTTGATCAATTAAACATAAGAAAATCAAACATTTTTTGGAACATATTTTCCTCCTTATAAACACATCCACTTGTATTTTTAGCTGTCCATTGTTTATGTATTATTGTGAAGGTTTGGTGTGGGGTGGGTAGGTGGTCTTTGGAGGAATTTTCTACTTCTTTTAATTAATAAAAATAGCCATAAACTTTTGTCCTCCTCTAGTCTTTATTTATTTTTGTTGATTCATTTTTTTTTTTCCATGCAAGTAGGGCCATGTAATTCACTTTTTCTTTCTCACAAACTTTCCTTCCTTTTTTTTTTAATTGTTTAAGGAATTTGCTAATAACAGCATTCCTTGAAAAGTGGTGTCTAGTCGTCTAATAAATGGCGCTCTCACTTTTTTCCAATTTATACTTTTTTTTTTTGGTCAATCTTCTCTTCTTCTTTTTTAATTAGTATATGTGCACGCGTGTTACGCGGTTAGTTGATATATATAATTCTAACTATTAATTTATTGATAATTTCAAAATTTATCTAATAATTAAATAATATTATCAAACAAATACTAAACTTTAAATATGCATAGATAATAACTGTAATAATATCTCAAAAATAAAAATTCAAATCCAACGAACTCACACACCAATCATCCTGCAAAAATAAAACTTAAAATGTTACCTTTTCATATTTTGAAATATGATAATGATTTGTGCATAATTATTGTTTAACACTATATATTTAAGGAATATAAATATGAAGAGTAAAATAAAGAGATTCTATATATCCTTGTCTATTACTTTTCGTATATTATAATTTCCAAAAAAAATTATAAAATTTTCTCACTCATGAAATTTAATTTAATTTTACACTTGTATTCTACTTTCGAAAAAAAAAACATTTTATTCCTTAATTGATTTACAATATCTTTTAGCATTATTCAAGTTTTTAATTTAATTTATTTTCTGAAATTAATTCAATATATATATATATATATATTCTTTTTTTCTATTGAAAAGAAATAAATAAATGTTTGATTCTTGGCAAAATGTGGCATAATCTCGCAACAAAAATATAATATATATAATTTAATTTGTCATAAAGTAATATAAGTTAAATTATAGCATAACATCAAGAAATATTAACAACACAAAAATTATCATATTATCTCACATCCTATATAAATAAATCAATAAAAGAGAATATCAATAAAACTCCATAGTTTCCACACATACAAATGTGGAAATAAAATCAATGAGAAATACTAATTTCTAACATCATGTGAAATTTGATCACTTTGGATTATTTTATCAACTTTTATAAATTAAAAAAAAAGGAAAAAAATTATTCACCGAATAGATAGAAAAAAATTATCTGAATTTTTACAAAAATACTAACCTAGATTTTTTGCTACCCATTTGGATGTAAGAGAATAAAATTTATGGAGTTTCACTATTCCTTTATTTTCTACGATTTGGAAATTTTGAATATTAGCATTTCATATAAGATATGAAGAAAAACAATAATTTTGAATAGAATTACGTCAATTGCTCCATAAAATTTTATAGATGAGAAAATATGGTGGTGTGGGGGGAATGTGATCGTGGGAAGAAATGGGAATGAGAATAGTAGGTGGTTTATAAACCTCTTCTTTGTTTTATTTATTTATTTTTTATTTATATTTTTATTTAATACAAAATTAGGTATAATTGATCTGATTAATTCAGATTTTTGTTGTATTAAATTTATTAACAGGAAACACATCCAATAAATTCATTAATTATTTTATTTGATATTCTTATTCTTGATAGATAATACCACGCGTCATCCGACATAATCAACTTTGTCAAATATTATAGAATAACAATATTGCTTAAAATAATCGTATTAAACAATAAAAAGAACATCAATCACTAGAAGGAGTAGTCTATATTCTCTGGTCTTATTATTTTTTAATAGAGTTGGTGAAAGAGTTGGTGATTTAGTGGTCTAAAGTCGGAATATATATAATATATATATATATAATCACAGCCAAAAAATAATTAAAAAACTTTTGAGAATTTGAATTCTTTTTATTAATTGTAAATTACTTAAAGAGGTAGAGATGGACGAAGATTTGAAATTTACTATAACTGAATAGAGAAGAGAACAATATAAATAATTAATACGATAAAGTAAAGAGGATGCAAAAACAAATTAAGAATAAGATAATAGGAGAGTAATAAAAACAATACTAAAAAGAAAATTAGACAATGCTCGATAATCTTCTATTCTAATTTTCAACTTTCAAATCTCTCTATCTACGGAAAAGGGTCAAAATTGCCCTTGAACTATGCGAAATAGACCATTTATACCCTTCGTTACATTTTGGGATAAAAAATGCTCTTGCCGTTCTCCTACCACAAACATCCTCAAGAGTTAACACCCCAAATTTTTAGTGACATGGCAAGCCACGTGGGACTAATCCTCCCACCTAAGCGTTGCCAACTAGGATTCACTACAAAAAGAACTAGACCTTTAGCGGCGACAATAGTTGCCACAAAATTCTGAAATATTGCCACGAAAGGTTATGAGTGATTTTTAGTGGCGATTTTTCGTGTAAATCAATTAAGGAATAAGTAACCCCAAACTTTCTTGATTTTTCATGTCTATGAAAGCAATAAGTAACGTCTATGTTTTCCAGCTTGTTAACTTCAATCTTTGTGAAAGCAACAAGTAACGTCTATGTTTTACTGTATGCAGTGCAAACTTGGAGTTTCGCGTACCACTGCATATGAAGGGCACATGTTTCCTCTGCCTAAGAAAGAGATTCGCGAAAGAACTTGTGTATGCAATAATTCATTCTCTTATATATTAGTAAAGGTGATACAAGATCTCTCTTACACCAGCTAACGGAGCAAAGGGAGCTATTTCCAGGAATCAAACGTATTCCACTGGAGTTGTGTGAATTAGAATCAGAGTTGTCAAAATTGATGAACATACATATCTTTTGCTATCAGAAACATTGAATTATGATATTGAATTTTCTCGTGTTTATTAATTATTCATCTTGCTGGTAAAAGGAACTATTCTTTTTTATAGCAAATTTATCAATAGGCAAAGTGTCTAGCAGTCTTTTATTAAAAATAAAAAGATATCAATAAGAATAAGTTACTAGTAAGAGGGGCTAGGCATACGTACCTTACCAATCCTAATAAGATATTGCCTCAGATAAAATTTTAACTTGAACATCATACCAATTTTATTGATATCCATTAAAACTCACCTTAGAATCAAAACATTTCTTAGTCGAAAATAAATTAAGTGAATAAAAATAATCTAAATAGAAAGAAATAAAATGAAACTTTACCTAACAAATTGTGGGCCTTGTTTATTTGAAACGATAAGGTAGTGTCCTAGCAATTTCTTTGTGACTGGCCAAGCATGAAGAGTAGAGTTCATTGTATTGAAGATAAATAACCGGTCAAAAGACTTATTTTAATAAATATCTACATATAGGGTCGTTTGGTTTGAATTCAAGTTATGATGGGATAAATTATGATGGGATAAGTTATGATGAGATTATTTTTTATTGAGTGTTTGGTTTGTTATATTCAAAATAATAAATTTTAAGAACAATTTATTTGTTTACAAAAATGCCCTTCATGAATGTAAAAAGTGAGGTCACAAAAGGGTTGAAAGAGACATTTTTGTCATTTACTTAAGTTATCCCGGGATTACTATACCACCCATGGGGAGGGATAACTTATCCCGGTACTAATTATTATTCCCGGGATAAGTTATCCCGGTCTTGCCAATCAAACAACAAATTAAGTGGTACTATAATTTAATCCCGAGACTATTTGGTATTGTCCTTCACACCAAACGACCAGTAGAAGTAAGTAGGAAATTTCTTGGAAACTTTAATACAATATGCACACAATTAATGGACCACTAAAAGTACAAGCAAATAAAGGTGCAAAGAAAAAATAAGGGTAATTTTTATGTCACCGACAACATGACTTGACTTCATCAATTCATTGCGAAGTCAAGTCTAATTCACTTTATAGTTTATAGTTTCTACCCTAAATACTAATTCACTTTATAGTTTAAAATAATTACATATTGTCTTACTAATTAATAATTTTGTACCAAATTTCAAGTCATAGAAATTTAAGAGATGGTGAAACATACTCATATATATTCAATTGTGATAAATTCAACCTATCAGTAATAAATGTATGGTTAAAACCCCATTGGATTTGTGGAGCTGAAATTTCTTAGAATGTATTTTTTATTTTATTTTTGTTTTTTTATCTGGTATCTGGTACCGCATTGAAGCTCGACTATTCTGAATTCACGCCACTTAAGGCTCCATTTGGAGGAAATTAAGTACTCCATACCTAGGACTTTTTCATACCGAGGGCTCGAACCCGAAACCTCTGATTAAGTGAGGAGCAGCCTTTCCGCTCCGCCACATCCTTTGGTGGTTTTTTAAATGTATGGTAAAAAATTACGCTAGATAAAGGGAGGTTGGTGTTTGTACTTGTGGATCAATAAATTTCTCAGCGGAATTAGGAATTTAGTGAAGGGTGTGCAAATATTTTTCTTAGTTATGTTAAGTGTGTAAAAAAATTAAATATACACTTGTAATAACAAATTAATATTTAATCTTGATATACCACATAATTTTCTAGCGATGTGTGTGCACCAAACCACCCTTCACCTTAAGTGGCTCCGCCTATTACAATAATTCCATTTAACTTCTCCTAAAATTTTGTTTCTTCTCATTTGGGACTCTTTTTCTTTGAAGCTTCATCCGTACTTTTAGCAGTCCATTTTGTAGTCCAGAGAGGGCAAGTTTTTTTTTTGGCTGAAATTCCAAAATGACAACAAAAAAGTATTAAAAAGCAAAGGGGTAAAGGCACATGATCCCCACACCTTACCCCAAATTTTTTAACGCGGTTAACAATGTAAAATGGAAGGCACGCGTGAGGCCCTTGTAAGGCGAATGGCTCCCACACCTTTATTTCTTTTTAGTTGTCTCACTGTGCTTTTCGAGAGTTGGGTGACTTTTTCCAATTTTTGTTGGAATTTGTCAAGTTCATGCACAATTGTCAGCACTTTAATCCATGTCACAATTAAATATAAATGTGTGGAAGGCGTGAAGAAATTTCCTACTACTTACTATGGAAATTTACCAGTTGACTAAAGAGAGAGGCAAAGATACTCGTAAAACAATTACAAGAGTTATTTGTACGAACTTTTAACAAAGAGGAAAATAATCACCTTTTAAATTAATAAAAGGCTAAAACATGGCGATTTGATCCTAGAAGAACTCTTGAAAGCATTCAAATACTCTCAAGTTGCCCTTGTTATTTTCCCTTAAATAAAAGGAAAGATATACGTTCTTTTCTAAGCGGACTGAAAAATAAAAAAATAAAACAATCATATTGAAACAAATTGAGTATTTTCTATTTCCATCCAGTGACAAGTTTCTCTGTTTGTTACAAAACAACTAGATTCTTGGCTTGAGAAAAGAAGTTGGGTATACGATAATCCAATCTTCTTGAACCTACAAATATTTATATAACTCCTGTTTTAATAGAAGTGATGTGACATCTCTCTTGAAATCAATGTAGCTCAAGTGGTCGAGCAACTATTGATAGGGTATATCGTTTGTTTCTTATCCGTCATTATTTTTGGAACTGACTAAAAAAGAAAGTGAATCTATAAACTGAAACAGAGAAATTAGTTAATTACAATTTTTTCCAAATAATAATCAATCAAAAGCAGAGATATGGTCCAATTTATCTTACAGTGAATTCATAACCATAAATAAAAATAATTATTAGTTAATTACAATTATTAAATGAGAGATTGAACAATAACAATAATTATGATAGAGTCATAATTATTTCTTCATTCTTAATTAAATATTTTGAGTTTGTGCCTTGATTATTGATGTAAAACCTCTCGACACGAATCTGAATTAAGTCAAGCATCTATGCGGATACATAATACTAAGTAAAACTAACTCACAATAATTTGCTTCAATGGAGATATTTTTCAAGATATAGCCTTTCTTTGTAGCTTCATGCACTTACATTTTGAGATGTCCACTGTGTTCATTTTGCTGTGGAACCCATAGCAATAATTCAATTGGAGTAGACCCCGTCTTCCAAATTTTTTACCTACAAAACATGAAGACTAGACTTTCATCGAATATAAACAACCAGTCGAAAACAATAAATGTAGGAAATTTCTTGGAAACTCTAATGTATATCCACACAATGGACCACTAAAAATTGAAGTACAAGCACATACTAGTGCAAAGAAAAAAGAAGGGCAATTTCTTTGTCAACGACAACGCGACTTGACTTCATCCGTTCATTGTGATGAAAGGTAAAAATCCATCAAAAATAGTAGGAGAAAACTATCTAATTACACAAACATTTCTACTATAAATACTACTCCCTCTGTCCCAATTTATGTGACACATTTCGCTTTTCGATAGTCAAACAGTTTAAGTTTGACCGAAAATTTGCTCATGGAATCTTCAAATTTTTTAAAATGAAATTTATATATTTGTAAACTACATAAAAAGTACTATAAGTCTCAATAATTGATAATTCAAAATAATTAAAAGAAATATGAAAAAATTACGGTCAAAGATAGATTTGTTTGAATCTCGAAATCCAAAATGTGTCACATAAATTGAGACAAAGGGAGTAGTAACAGATTGAGAGAGGCTAGCGAAAGAGGGAGAGAGGTGAGCGAGAGAGGAGAGAGGCGAGCAAGAAAGTCAACATATATCTTTTGATACTAGATACACATATTTTTCTTAATACTAGATATATTATGAAATACAAATACATAGAGAGAGGGTGAGAAAGAGAGTCAGTGTATCTCTGATACATACGTGTCACACTTGAATATACAATGTAATTGGAACAAATTACATCAAATTTGACCCGCATATATTTGAGATACATGTATCTGAGTGCCCAAAAGTAAAAATATGGTTCAAAAGATAATTTCAAAAACTAAAATAAAAATACGTAATTAGACTCTAAACTAGTGGGATTTGTATTGCTTGTTCGTAATAATAATGTGGTCCAATTTTTCTTTGTGCAGATGGATAGTGGGTCCATAACCATAGACTGGAGTGTTTATTTCTACTTTCCTCTATATAACTAATTTGTTCATCAATTGGTCTCATCCGATCCATACACTTCACTTTTTCTTTTCAGATAATTAATTGAATCTATGGCATCATCTTCTTCTTCTTTTGCGAGTAATTCACAAAACTGTCCTCGATGGAAGTACGATGTCTTTCTAAGTTTCAGAGGAGTTGATACCCGGAATAATTTTACGAGTCACTTGCACAAAGGCTTGAAAAATAGGGGAATATTCACCTTTCTAGATGATGAAAGGCTACAGGATGGCGATTCCATCTCAAAAGAACTCGTGCAAGCGATAGAAGAGTCTCAAGTTGCTGTAATCGTTTTCTCAAAGAATTATGCTACGTCAAGGTGGTGCTTGAATGAACTAGTGAAGATGATGGAATGCAAGGAGAAAGAAAATGGACAAACAGTTATACCGGTCTTCTATTATGTGGATACATCACATGTTCGATACCAAATTGAGAGCTTTGCAGAGGCATTTGCCAAACACGAATCGAGGTATAAGGATGATGTTGAGGGGATGCAGAAGGTTCGAGGATGGAGGAATTCCCTAACTGCTGCCGCAGATCTAAAAGGACATCATATTCATGACGGGTGAGTTGGAAACAAATAATTGCTTTTGATGAAAAAAAATAACAATATGTTTCTATATATTACCCTGAACTATAATGTTTCCTATTTAATACGCTCTTGAACATTAAAAGTATGAAAATACTTTCTAATACTTGACTTCCTCACATTGTCAACATTCAATCTCTAATTTATGTAGGATTGATCAATCAAAGGAAATTGAGCAGATCGTCGACAACATCTCTTCCAAACTTTGCAAGAGTGCTCGTTTGAAAGATGTTGTGGGAATACATGCTCATTTAGAGAAACTAGAATCCCTACTTCAAATGGAAATCAATGATGTTCGAATTGTTGGGATCTGGGGAATAGGCGGAGTCGGTAAAACGACGATAGCAAAAGCCTTCTTTGATACTCTATCTGATCAATTTAAAGCTGCTTGTTTTCTTGCCGATGTTAAAGAAAATGCAAGAAATAATCAACTGCATTCTTTACAAAATACCCTTCTCTCTGTACTGTTAAGAAAAAAAGGTGATTACGTCAATAATAAGTATGATGGGCAGGAAATGATTGAGAGGAGACTTTCTTCTATGAAGAAGGTGTTGATTGTGCTTGATGACATTGATGCAAGAGATCATTTGGAGTATTTAGCAGGTGATGTTGGTTGGTTTGGTAAAGGGAGCAGAGTTATTGTAACAACTAGAAATAGACAATTGATAGAGAATAATGATGCAATATATGAAGTGCAGACACTACCTGATGATGAAGCTATGCAATTGTTCAATCAACATGCTTTCAAAAAGAAAGTTCCAGATGAGTGTTTTGAGAAGTTCTCATTGGAGGTAGTAAATCAGGCTAATGGCCTTCCTTTAGCCCTCAAGGTGTGGGGTTCTTTGCTGCATAAGAAAGGTGTAGATAAGTGGAAAAAAATTGTAGACCAAATAAAGAAAAAGTCTAATTCAGAAATTGTTGAAAAACTCAAAATAAGTTATGATGGATTGGAGCCCACAGAGCAAAAGATATTTCTAGATATTGCATGTTTCTTCCGAGGAGAAAATAGAGAAGAAGTCATGCAAATTGTTGAGAGCTATGAATCTGGAGCTGAATACATATTGAATGTCCTAATTGACAAATCCCTTGTGTTCATCTCTAAATATGATAGAATTGAAATGCATGACTTGATTGAAGATATGGGCAAATACACAGTGAAAATGCAAAAAGATTCCGGAAAACCATCTAGTAGAATATGGAATGTTGAAGATTTCGAAGAGGTGATGATGGACAATATGGTAAGTAAGCTAAACAATTCAATAGTATATATATATATATATATATATATATATATATATATAGACACACACACACTCTGTTACTCTAGCTTCATATACTGACGCACAAGTCATTTAAGTTGTTTCAAATCCACACTACCTAGTTTGTTTATCCCATGTTATTAAGTTATGAATTACCACTTAATATATTTAATCTTATATCATTCTTTGGATTAACTTGAAATTTATACAATATTTAATTTGTTCATACTAATTTAATCAATAATTTTTTAAAAGCTAATATCACCCATTTTTTTACCCTAAGTAATTTTTTATTAGTAAAAATTCATAAATGAAAAAATAAAATTCAGGAGGGCCAAAACTTAATTACCTTACTAATTCACTTGATCATTATTTTTTTTTTCATTTATAAGATTACATTTATTGACACTATTTCAGTTACCATTTTTGTTTTATGAGAGCATGGGAAACTTTTTAACTTGAGTCTAATAAACTTCTCCACAAATGTATCATTAAAAAATAAAATTAATTACGCAAAGCATTTCTCTTAACTAATATTTGTACCTAAAATTTTATTTGATGGTGCTAGCTCTTCAAGTACAATAATAAATAATATAAAACATGACAAAAATTTGTAAGAAAACAATGATATTGATAAGTGGATTGTACATGACATGTTGATTCATGATCTTTTTATAGGGGGCCATGGCAGTGGATGCAATCTGGTTTACTTATTCTGAAACACCATGCTTTAGCAAAGACGCAATGAAAAATATGCAAAGGCTTAGGATATTAGGCATATTTCATAAATACGTATCTAATAGGATGCCCGACTCCAATTGCCAAGATGGCTCCATTGAGTACCTTTCCAACAACTTGCGTTGGCTTGACTGGACTAAATATCCTTGGAAGTTATTGCCAGAAAATTTTAATCCCAAAAGGCTTGTTCATCTTGAACTTCGATGTAGTTCATTGCATTATTTATGGAATGAAACAAAGGTACCTTTCTATTTGAGATACTTTCTATTTTGTCTTGTCCTAGAATTATTATTCTTGTATTTAAATAAAATAAGTTATTTATTTCATAAACTCAAACTAATGTATTTCATCATTCTTTCTGTGTTTTGAATAGCAGCAATTGCCGTCTCTACGGAGGCTAAATCTAAGTTGCTCCGAAAGCCTGAAGAGAACACCAGATTTCAAGGGGATGCCAAATTTGCAGTATTTGCATCTACAGTATTGTAGCAGTCTTGAAGAAGTTCATCCTTCCCTCAAGGATTGCAAAAAACTCATTGAGTTAAATTTGTCTTATTGTACAAACCTTGAGAGGTTTCCATATGTTAATGTGGAATTTTCGAATCTAGAAAGCTGCTCTAGTTTAGAGAAATTTCCAGAAATCCTTGGAATAAGGGAACTAGATGTGTCTGGGTGCTCAAAACTTGAAAGCTTGCCAGAAGAGATAGGTGATTTTGAAAACTTGGAGGAGCTTGATGCCAGCTATACTCTAAACTCACGTCCTCCGTCTTCCATCATCCGGTTGAACAAGCTTAAAAGTTTGAGTTTTGGACAACCTAGATCAGATGGAGTGTTCTTTGTGTTCCCTCTGGTGAATCAAGGGTTACTCTCATTGGAAAAGTTAAATCTCAAGGGAACTAATTTTGAGCATTTGCCTTGTAGCATAGCCCAACTTGGTGCTCTTAAATGCTTAAACTTATCAAATTGCAAGAGACTTACAAAGCTGCCAGAAGACATTGGATGTTTATCCTCTTTGAAAAAGTTGAAGCTAAACGGAAATAATTTTGAGCATTTGCCTCAAAGCATATCCAAACTTGGTGCTCTTGAATACTTAAACTTATCAGATTGCAATAGACTTACACAGCTGCCAGAAGACATTGGATGCTTATCCTCTTTGAAAGTGTTGTTTCTCAGTGGAAATAATTCTGAGCATTTGCCTTGTAGCATAACCCAGCTTTGTGCTCTTGAATTCTTAAACTTAACATATTGCGAGAGACTTACACAGCTTCCAGAAGACATTGGATGTTTATCCTCTTTGAAAGGGTTGTATCTCGCTGGAACTAATTTTGAGCATTTGCCTCAAAGCATATCCGAACTTGGTGCTCTTCGAGTCTTGAGCTTATCATATTGCAAGACGCTTACACAGCTGCCAGAATTTCCACAACAATTACATACAATACATGCAGATTGGAGCAATGATTGGATCTGTAATTTGTTGTTTCAGAATATCTCATCATTGCAGCATGACATCTGTTCTTCAAATTCCTTGTCACTAAGAGTGTTTGTGAGTTCGGAGGAGGATATCCCAAGTTGGTTCAAATATCAGGGAATGGGCACAAGTGTATCAGTCAATTTGCCTAAGAATTGGTATGAACCGGATAAGTTCTTGGGATTTGCTGTATGTTACTCTAGCAAACTAATTATTGACTACATCACAGCTCATTTGATTCCCTTATGTGATGATGGGAGATCGTCGATGACCCAGCAATTTGCCTTATTCAACAATTCAGAAAATTTTGATTATGATAGTATTATATTTTTGTTGGTACCTCTTGGTGGCTTATGGGATGCATCTAATGCAAATGGAAAAACACCAAATGACTATGGGTGCATTAAGTTAGATTTTTTTGGAGAAGAGAAGGAATTTGGAGTTCGTTTATTGTATAAAGATGAATCTGAGCTTTGCATTGGGATAAGGAAGAGCAGAGATGAAGAAGAGGCCACTTGCTCCTCTTCTAAGAAACAAAGGCAACTCTTCTAGGTATATATACCTCATGAAATTGTGTTCTCTGTTTATATATAAATTATTTCTTCTCATTCTTTCTTCTATTGGCAATAGGTGATGTACGTATCAGTAATCAGCAGCGAGTTTGGGGATACTGCCTATGAAGGGAACATGTACGTACAATTTTGGGTTGGCAAAAATTTATTTTTTTATATTTCACTAGGGATATATATATGATTTCGAAATATAATCACATTTTCCATTTCCTGACAAATAGATAAATTGCAGAAGCTTTGGAATCCAATGGAGCTCAAATAATTTCTCCCCAACCATCAAGTTCTACTTCAGTTGCATAGTCTCCATTGATATCTACTGTAAAATGTTACATTCTTATTCTATTTTAATAAGTGCAAGAAACACATTTGATTAATCATCTCTGAAATTAATGTAATCTAATTAGCAAAGAAACACTGCTATATAATTGAACCCCTTCCTATTCTCATTTCTTGTTCAATGTATTGCCAACGTCAAGCACGAAACGATATTTCACGTCCGATTTCAGAAGACGTTCCAACGCTGAGTTAACATAATCCATTTGCACGACTTCAATAACTGGTGTTATGTTATGCTTTGCCGCGAAATCCAACATTTCTTAAGTCTCTCTCATCCCTCCTATGCAACTTCCAGCCACTAGCTTCCTTCCTGTTTTTCACATTAATTTATGTATACAGACTTTAGTAAAGACTGCCCGATGCACTAAGCTACTACTATGTGCGGGAAGCTTTGAAATCTTGCATTTGCTTACCCATAAGTAGAGGAAACACGGGCAACTCCACCGGTTTTTCTGGTGCACCAACCATAACAAGCTTACCATGAGATTTCATCAACATAAGCAATGGAAGAATAGGGTGCACCGCAGAAACAGTGTCGATAATCCCATCCAATGTGTTCATTGCAGCCTGTTCGTATATAAATAAAACAAATAAACAAAAGGTTAGCCCCCATTCTCGTGTTTAAATTGTTAAATTGGCATAACAACTTAAGCTTTTAGGTGAGATTGTCACACACTTCAATACGGAACTAGAGCAGGCGAAGGTTGTGCGTTAAAAAATCTCAATACCACCATTGTCAAAAAAATTATTTCACGTGCTTGGCTCGTGAAAAAAGAATCAGGCAGCAGTGTGTTGAAGACAACTTATTAAATGAAAGTGTTCTCTCAAACAGTTTGAACATTCAGATAAGATGATCACAGAGTTAAATGATAACGAGTTATTATATTCACCTTCATCTGCTCAGGATCGCGACTGATCAAGAAAGAGTCTGCGCCCAAACACTCAATTGCTTCTTGCTTCTTATTAGCAGATGTACTAATGATAGTCACTTTGGTTCCGAATGCCTTAGCGAACTTAACAGCCATATGTCCGAGCCCTCCAAGACCAACAACACCAATGTGCATTCCAGGCTTATCGAGTCCAAAATATTTCAAAGGACTATAAGTAGTAATTCCAGCACATAACAGGGGAGCAACGTCCATCGACAAGTTTTCAGGCCAACGTACTACAAAATGCTCATCGGATACCATCATGTCGGAGTAACCTCCAAACGTGAGGGTTCCGTCTAAGCTATAGCCGTTGTATGTAGGAATCTGACGAGGGCAGTAATTCTCGAGATCAACGCTACAATTCTCACATTTTCGACATGATCCTACCATACATCCAACACCTACTTTGTCTCCAACCTTAAATTTCTCCACCTTGCTTCCTACTTCAGTTACAACACCAACAACCTCATGCCTGCAATTATATTTACAATTAGTTACACTCACGAGTAGATCGAATCGACACAAATTCCGCTAGTTTTTACTCTCTATCGCAGTTTATATGACTTACTTTCCTTTTTAGTCCGTCCCAAATAAAATGACACATTTAACTTTAAAATGTCCATTTTATCCTTAATGAAATGATTTATAGTCACAGTAATTTCTATTATTCATTTTAGACTTCAAGTTTTAAAAGTCTTCCTTTCTTTTTTAAACTCCGTGTCAAGTCAAACTAACTCTTATAAAATGGGACGGAGGGAGTAACATGTCCCAACAACTCAGGATTTACTGAGGTATCAAGAGCTCAATATGGCCAAATATATAGACTAAGAGCCAAATCAAGATTGCTTTCAAATCCAAAATATAATGTGAAAATTGAAAAGATATAGAGAAAAGGAAAACTAGCTAGTAAATGTTCTTTGCCGAAAAATTAATTATATGTATATATAGTGGATGTTGAATCCTATTAGCTTCTTTGTGCCTTAATATTTTTGAATCTTGTTAATGAAAATTCTGGTTAATGATTTTGGATCTAACAATTAAAAAAAAATTGATTTTTATTTAACCAAAAAGAAAAAGAAAATTGGCATGAACAAATTAATTTACCCAGGCACCATAGGGTACTTGCTATTTCCCCATTCATTCTTGAGTTGATGAAGATCAGAATGGCAAATTCCACAATACATAACTTTAAATTGCACATCTTTTTCACCTGTCACCCTGTACCCATTAAAACAAAATAATCATCATCATCAAATTTACAATAAAACAACAAGAACAAATTCAGTATAATCATACAGGTGGGGTCCAGAAACTGAGTGTCACTAGCAAAAAAATGATTTTTTTAGAGGCAATTGCGAGTGACAATTACATTTTAGCACTCTTTGTAAATGTCGTCAGAGCCTATAACAATTACTGATAAAAATTTCAACACTCTTTGTTAATTGACATATTTATTGCTACTAAAAACCATTTTTACTATAGCATATGTACGTAGATGTTACCCTACATTAGCTTAGAGAGAGTTTGTTTCCGATAGAAATGAAAAACACATCATCAAAATTAAAAATAATAATTTGTGCCTTCTTGAAAAATTGAAAGGAGAAAGAACTCCAGAAGTGTCTCTAGTGCCTTGGCATTGACTGCCACCTTTTTGCCTCTTCCTGGCAAAAGGGCAATTCTTCACCCTATGACCAGACTGGCCACACCCAAAACATCCTTCCTTGCCTGCAAGACACTCGCCTGGATGGTTCTTACCACACTTTGGACAAGTTGGGTAAGTCCTATTTCCTGAAACACTTCCCTGAGACTTAGAGCCTGGTGCCCTACTATTCTGATCTCGTCAAAACTGTGAGTGATTTCCACCACCCGATTTCTGTTGAGAGTACTCATAGTTCCCTGTTCTAGCTTTCTTGTTTACCTTAGTGATTTCCCTAAGTTTATCTCCCTCAACTGGCTGATTGTTCTGATTATTCATACTTTGAGCTAAAGGTTAAACAGTGTTTTGAAACTCTGCATTCGAAACTTTCTGATCTGGGACTAGAGGAATTGCGTTATCATTCCTAGTTTTCGCATTCCTGGAGTTAGCTCTATGGGGAGGCATGATCGCTGAAACGTAAAGCGTCGAGTTAAAATAGAATTAGATCATACCTTACGCACAATAAGAATATCAAGAAAGTGAAGTTTTCCTAAAACACTTCATAGCCTCCATCTCATTAGATGTGGTGCACTTCACACCTATGAAAATGACTATACTTAGTGCGGCTTTTCAGACATCCTAGGACACTTAAACCTAGTGCTCTGATACCAAGTTTTGTCACGCCCCGAGCTACCCCCGAGACGCGGACACGGGACCTTGGACCACAAGTGATCCCAAGCTAACCCTGCTGGCATGATCATGAGCATACTAAAGATAATAAACTGATGCGGAAGCTAAATCATAAATAAATCTGATAAGATGGGGAATACCTATATACTATAATTGAATATATCAAATTTGAGAGTTTAATACAAAAGAAATATCAAACTCAAATACTAAGCTGAATCTAACTATGTCTGAAATAAGCCTCTAAACTGACTAGAAGTGCTGGGACATGCCCCAGCTAAGTCTAGAAAATCTGAAACTAAAGACTAAAAGCGATAAAGGTAAACATGTCACTAGTCCTCGAAGAATGAGGACTCACCACTGATGCTGCTGAACTGAAGATCGAGAATCGATCTAAGCGTGATCTGGAT